>NW_022602959.1:0-150010 GCF_008692095.1 Etheostoma spectabile | reverse complement strand
CCGTAATCGGATTTAGTGAAAGTCTCCACTGACTGTGTCTCCGTTCTGTGATAGGCTAGTCCACAGTGCCAGACACAGCGCCTCTCCCTTACACTATTCTGTGATAGCTAGTCCCAGCGCCCCTCCCCTACACTATTCTGTGATAGGCTAGTCCCAGCGTCCCTCCCCTACCACACTATTCTGTGATAGGCTAGTCCCAGCGCCCCTCCCCTACACTATCTGGTCACAGTGCCAGCACAGCGCCTCTCCCTTACACTATTCTGTGATAGGCTAGTCCCAGCACCCCTCCCCTACACTATTCTGTGATAGGCTAGTCCCAGCGCCCCCCCTACTAACAAAGTTTTCTGTTGCTGTGTGCAACTCCGCTCACACACACTCAGACACGGAGAAGTGAACAGCTCACTCCGTCTCTTCTCAGGTCCGCAGGCTTTTTCTGTTAACATTTAGGGTTTCTTCAAGCTTCAGGTTTGTTTTATACTTCGTTTGAACTAGTACCTAGCAACCAGACTTCTGGTAACGGGGTTTGTTTAGACATAGTGCTCGCAGAATGGGACTCGTGTTGCATCTCTGCCGTCAAAGTTTTTTTTTTTATACCGCCTGCTGGCTCCAACCAGTTTTTTGAGTGTCTGAAACTTTCTGCTGTGTTTTATAAAAAAAAAAAAAAGGCAGTTGCAGGATTAAATGAATAATATTACAAATTAGTTACACCACCAACACATTCCAACCCCCCCCGCCCCCCTGTCCTCTCTTTGTTTCTCTGTCTCTCTCTCTCTCTCTTTGTTTCTCTCTCTCTCCTCTGTATCTTTTACTGTGTGTGTCTGTGAGTGTGAAAAACAGTTTGAAAATAAAAAAGAACCAAAAATAATAAATGATCAAACTTTAAAAGTTAAAAAATAAAGTTATATTATTGAGTATGAAAACTCTTGTTCAATACATTTTACATAATAATTGCAAGCTCATTGTTGTATTTATTGTTGCAAAACTGTTATATATTGTAGGCCTATATAGTTTGTTTGTTACATGACAAATCAATGACACTCAATGCTGATGCTGTCATGGAAATAGTTTTCTAATCAGCAATAAATATAACAATTTCTGATCAACCCATAACTCTTTTAATATCTGATAACCCCCCATTTCAAGACAACCCGACCCACTTCCGGGTTAAATCTGACCACTTCCGGGTTAGGCCCCGCCCAGTCCGAGTACGTATACGGATACAGATATACATGTGGTAAACAGATACAGATACAGATACAGATAATGCTGTACTCGCTCATCCCTAGTTAGTACTATTACCCTAACTTTAGTATTGACTTGACTGTTGAATTCAGTAAGTGCTACTTGTTGGTAGGGATGAGCCGAATACTCGCTGAAACGAGTATCCGGTACGGATAAACCTTTTGCCGGTACAAGTATAATACGAGTAATACAAGTCAATATCCGTACTTGGATTGAATAAGTCTCCACTGACTGTGTCTCCGTTCTGTGATAGGCTAGTCAAAGTGCTAGTCACAGCGCCTCTCCCTACACTATTCTGTGATAGGCTAGTCCCAGCGTCCCTCCCCTACACTATTCTGTGATAGGCTAGTCCCAGCGTCCCTCCCCTACACTATTCTGTGATAGGCTAGTCCCAGCGCCCCTCCCCTACACTATTCTGTGATAGGCTAGTCCCAGCACCCCTCCCTACACACAAAGATTCCTCCTGTTGTTGTGTCCCCCCGGCCCTGCTCAAACACGCTCAGGACACGGAGAAGTGAACGTCTCTCCCCTCCTGGTCCGCGGGGCTTTTTCTGTTAACATTTAGGGTTTCTTTAGCTTCAGGTTTGTTTTATACTTCGGTTCAAACTAGTACCTAGTAACCAGGAGATTTCTGGTAACCGTGGGCAGGCCCAGCCCTAAACAATTTGGTGCCCTAGGCAAGATTTTAGGTGGCGCCCCTTGCATCACTGTACAGTTAACTGATGTTAAAACTAACAGATAGCGCTCGCTATTTATTGATTAGCCAACTATGTCATGCTAACGGCTGATGCTATTATCAATCATTGTTCTGCAACAGCAAAATATTATCATTATCATCATCACCTTTACTGTAACATTACCTCTGTCTTTGTCACGTTTTTCCTCCTCTACTTTTCTTTTTTTCCTCCCCTGGGCACCAGACAGTTTAGGACGCTTTGACATTATGAGATTTAGATGCAGGTAAAAGAAGTCGGGCTTGTTTTTTTAATTAAGGTGACGTTATATTAAGGTGACCAGATTTCTCAGACAAAATCCGGGGACATTTTCAGCTCAGAAGCGTATTTACCTCCAAAACAAGTAATGTTTTTATTTTTGTAAAACTTAAAACGGGGACACTAGACCTAGAGCTGTTCTCATTAGGGGCTGAGCCCCCCCCCCCCCCAAGGTATCATCCTAGACCCACCCCTGCTGCTAGTTCCTACTCCACTCCACTACACCTCAAGATAGAAAGTCCTAATATTTCAAGATAAAAATCCATCCTTATATTTCAAGATAAAAAGTCCTAATATTTCAAGATAAAAAGTCCTAATATTTCAAGCTAGAAAGTCCTTATATTTCAAGATAAAAAATCCATCCTATACTTCAAGATAAAAAGTCCTAATATTCAAGATAAAAGTCATAATATTCAAAGATAGAAAGTCTAATATTTCAAAATATAAAGTCCTATAGTCCTAATATTTTAAGATAGAAAGTCCTAATATTTCAAGATAGAAAGTCCTAATATTCAAGATAGAAAGTCCTAATATTTCAGATAGAAAGTCTCAATATTTCATAATGTTGTAATGTTTACTGAACTACTGACAGCGTTTGCTTTACTGCTCAAGGCTTGTTCTGGAACAGCTCATTGAGAATCAGATACAATAAAAACTACTGAGGACATATTTTCCTTTGACATTGATGCAGTATTAAACGAGATCGCTAGTTAAGTTAATGGGATAATTGTCCAGCTTGTATTTACGTTCATAAAAGTGCTTGTTTTGCTGCTAACAGACTCAGATTAATATTCTAAGTGTCTGACAACATTATGGAAGGATTTCTAAGGAGGTCGACCTTTCTGTTAAAGATTAAGATCTTTTTAAAACATAAAAGTCCGCGAAATTGCGTTCGCTAAACGCACCAGACTCCATGTAAATAACCAGTGATTTTTAACATCGTAAAATACGGCTTCTAAAACATCTCTGAGCACCGCTGGCTCTGGCTGTCTGGAGCCTGTGTTGGGTGTGCGATTATCGGCTACGTTTTTTCTTTCATTCCAATTTCGGGTCTTTCAGTCACAGTGAAAACCGGGGACATTTCCGGGGACAGATCCAGCCGGGACAGGTAGCCAAAATAAGGGACTGTCCCGGAAACCGGGGACGTCTGGTCACCCTACGTTACAGGTACAGCACAGGCCGGGCGCCCCCTGGTGGTTTGCGCCCTTAGCATTTGCCTATACTGCCTAACCCACAGGCCGGCCCTGACCGTGGGGATTGTTCAGACACAGTGCTTGGTAGAATGGGACTCGCGTTGCATCTCTGCAGTCTTTTTTTTTTTTTTTTTTTATACCGCCTGCTGGCTCTAACCAGTGTTTTTGAGTGTCTGAAACTTTCTTACTGTGTTTTATAAAAAAAATAAAAGGCAGTTGCGGTATAAATAAATAATATTACAAATTAAGATACACACTCAAAACACATTCCACCCCCCCCGTCCCCCTGTCTCTCTCTCTCTCTGTATCTCTTACTCACTCACAGACACACACACACTCACACAAACCTGGTGTGAAAAGAAAAAGATTAAAAGTTAGAAAAAGAAAGTTATATTTTTGAGTATGAAAACTCTTGTTCATTACATTTTACTTAATAATTGCAACCACATTGTTGTATTTATGTTGCAAAACTTGTTATATACTGTAGGCCTATATAGTTTGTTTGTTACCATGACAACACCACTGATCTGAAGCTCAATGCTGATGCTGTCATGGAAATAGTTTTCTAATCAGCAATAAATATAACAATTTGTGATCACCCATATCAATTGCATGCTTAAAATAACATACCAGTTAAAGCCAACCCGACCCACTTCCGGGTTAAATCTGACCACTTCCGGGTTAGGCCCCGCCCAGTCCGAGTACGTATACTGATACAGATAATTCATGTGGTAAACAGATACAGATACAGATACAGATAATGCTGTACTCGCTCATACATGCTACCTCTCGCATGCTAAGCAAGCGCTCTACCATTTGAGCTAATTCCCCTTTTCAGAAAGAGTCATGGTATAGTATGTCAAAAATTCTTGAAAAGTCATGGTATAGCATGTCAAAAAAATTCTTAGTATGGTATGTCAAAAAATTCATAAAAGTCATAGTATAGTATGACAAAAATTCATGAAAGTTCATAAAAGTCATAGTATAATATGTCAAAAAAATCATAAAAGTCATAGTATACTTTGTCAAAAATTCATAAAAAGTCTTAAAAAGTCATAGTATGTTGAAATATTCATAAAGTCATTGTTTAGTATGTCGAAAAAAACATAAAATGTCATACTGTAGTATGTCAAAATATTTTTTTTAAATGTATAGTATAGTTGTCAAAAAATTCATAGAAAGTCATAAAAAGTCTTTGTATAGTATGTCAAAATATTCCTAAAAAGTTGTAGTGTAGTATGTCGTAAAGTGTAGTATGTCGTAAAGTCCAAATTTATGGTTCTTGTTGTGAAACAAGAAGAATTTAAAGTCCTCTGGAGAATGCGGGCGTTGATCCCGCTACCTCTCGCATGCTAAGCAAGCGCTCGACCATTTGAGCTAATTCCCCTTTTAAAAAAAGCCATAGTATGTCAAAAATTCATAAAGTCATAAAAAGTTATAGTATAGTATGTCGAAAATTCGTAAAAATTCATAAAAAGTCATAGTATAGTATGTCAAAAATTCATAAAAATTCATAAAAAGTCATATTATAGTATGTCAAAAAATTCATAGCATAGTATGTTGAAAAAATTTATAGTATAGGATGTCGAAATAGTCATAAAAAGTTATAGTATAATATGTCAAAAATTCATATAAGCCATAGTATAGTATGACAAAATATTCATAAATGTCATAAAAAGTCATAGTATAGTATGTCTAAATATTCATAGAAAGTCATAGTGTAGTATGTCATAAAAGTCCAAATTTGTAGTTCTTGTTGTAAAACAAGAAGAAGCTAACCTCCTCTGGAGAATGCAGGCATTGATCCCGCTACCTCTCGCATGCTAAGCAAGCGCTCTACCACTTGAGCTAATTCCCCTTCTCGAAAAAAGTCATGGTATAGTATGTTGAAAATTCTTGAAAAGTCATGGTAGATCATGTCAAAAAAATTCTTAGTATGGTATGTCATAAAATTCATAAAAGTCATAGTATAGTATGACAAAAATTCATGAAATGTCATAAAAAGTCATAGTATAATATGTCAAAAAAATCAGAAAAGTCATAGTATACTTTGTCAAAAATTCATAAAAAGTCATACTATGTCAAAGAATTCTTAAAAAGTCTTAAAAAGTCATAGTATGTTGAAATATTCATAAAGTCATTGTTTAGTATGTCGAAAAAAACATAAAATGTCATACTGTAGTATGTCAAAATATTTTTTTTAGATGTATAGTATAGTTGTCAAAAAATTCATAGAAAGTCATAAAAAGTCTTTGTATAGTATGTCAAAATATTCCTAAAAAGTTGTAGTGTAGTATGTCGTAAAGTGTAGTATGTCGTAAAGTCCAAATTTATGGTTCATGTTGTGAAACAAGAAGAATTTAAAGTCCTCTGGAGAATGCGGGCGTTGATCCCGCTACCTCTCGCATGCTAAGCAAGCACTCGACCATTTGAGCTAATTCCCCTTTAAAAAAAAGCCATAGTATGTCAAAAATTCATAAAGTCATAAAAAGTTATAGTATAGTATGTCGAAAATATTCCTAAAAAGTCGTAGTGTAGTATGTCGTAAAGTGTAGTATGTCGTAAAGTCCAATTTATAGTTGTTGTTGTAAAACAAGAAGAATCTAAAGTCCTCTGGAGAATGCGGGCGTTGATCCCGCTACCTCTCGCATGCGAAGCAAGCGCTCTACCATTGGAGCTAATTCCGCTTTTCAAAAAAGCCATAGTATGTCAAAAATTCATAAAAAGTCATAAAAAGTTATAGAATAGTATGTCGAAAATTCGTAAAAAGTCATAAAAAGTCATAGTATAGTATGTCAAAAATTCATAAAAAATCATAAAAATTCATAGTATAGTATGTCAAAAAATTCATAGCATAGTATGTTGAAAAATTCATAGTATAGGATGTCGAAATATTCATAAAAAGTTATAGTATATGTCAAAAATTCATATAAGCCATAGTATAGTATGACAAAATATTCATAAAATGTCATAAAAAGTCATAGTATAGTATGTCTAAATATTCATAAAAAGTCGTAGTGTAGTATGTCATAAAAAGTCCAGATTTATAGTTCTTGTTGTAAAACAAGAAGAATCTAAAGTCTTCTGGAGAATGCGGGCGTTGATCCCGCTACCTCTCGCATGCTAAGCAAGCGCTCTACCATTTGAGCTAATTCCCCTTTTTCAAAAAATATCGTAGTATGTTGAAAAAAGTCATAGTATAGTATGTAAACAAATTCATAAAAGTTATAGTATAGTATGACAAAAATTCATGACAGTCATAGTTTAGTATGACAAATACCTTGCTGGGATTGTTCCTTTTTAACCTGAGGTTCAACAATTGGTAAAAACTTCCTTTCCAGCACTTTGGAGAAGAAAATCCACAAGTAATTGTGATCTCCATATTGATCAAAGTATTTGTCATTATCATTTTGGCCATAACCATGCTACTAAAAGAGATTTTATCAAACCAGGTTGGGCAAGTAACCTTTCAGCTGACTTCTTGTAAAAAAAGTAACTCAACTCAAATAAAGCTACTGCGATGGCTGGGAATGAAACCCAGGTCAACTGCTTGGAAGGTAGCTATGCTCACCACTATACCACCATCGCTTGGCAATACAATGTTTACTTCAAATCTTGTAATACATCTGGGCATTGAGACTGAAAACGCTCTCTATCACTGAAAGTCCCTCCAGGGGGTCCTGTGTTATCACATTCACAAGAATAGGAAGTGTGTGTATATGTACCAGCTCCCTTCGATAGCTCAGTTGGTAGAGCGGAGGACTGTAGAGGCATGTAGCTGAAATCCTTAGGTCGATGGTTCAAATCTGGCTCGAAGGAGAAGGTTTTCTCCAGAGTTTCCCTTTAGGGATCAATCAAGAATTTCTGATTCTGATGTAGAGCTGGACGGACGAACCAAAAGCATAATACTTCTTGCCAAGACATAACATGAAACAAAAAAAAGAGGTTGGCTAGATATGAGCGCAGAAATCCTCTTACGACAGGATTTACGTGATATTAATGAAACGTTCGTATCACGCCAATCAGAGCGTAAGAATGATCGTACATTGATAAATGCAGCGGCTGGAAAGCTAAGAAGTGATAGTAGTATTTTGATGAATTTGCGTCACGTATGACACTCTCTTTTCCATCACATTCAATAAATAAACAAGATTATTCAATCCATGCCTCCCCTTCTATGCAAAGTAGTCTCATCCAGGACCTATCACACCATAAGCGAGAATCATAAACCTAGACCAATGAACAAGGAGAGTCATGTCCTGCTTGTTTGTTCCATATATTTTTTCTCTTGTAGCATGTAGTTGAAGCAGGATATGAAAAATTGCCAACATGCTGTACTACAATTGTGCTGGCTCCTAATCTGGGTTAATTTAACATAAACTGGATTTTAAAGTACAGATTAGGGTTGGAACACCGCCCTGCTTCAGGGCTGTCCGGGAGTTGAACCCGGGACCACTCGCACCCAAAGCAAGAATCACACCCCTAGACCAACGAGCCACATAAAACTATTCTATCAGCAATTTTCCATCAAGTAAATGTGACCAGTCAGTGACTCAAAAGGCAATTGTTAAGTAGTCTGTTTGGCATGTGGTGTTTTTATGGCTCCACTGCCAGATTGAAAGACTACTTTAGAAGCAAAACATTTTACCAACATTTGAACTTGAATTTTTCGGTCAGAAGTGACAGCAGAAAAGCCTAGTTTCCACCATCTATTGGACGACAGACTACTTTTGCCATAATTGGAAATTGAATATTGGTAAAAAGGAAATGCAGCTTGAAAAAGGAAATGCAGCTTGGATTTGTCACTGACTTGAAAGGTAGATTGGCATGGGGTCTTTTCATGGCTCCACGGCCCGATTCAGCTTTCCAATATCATTTGACAACAGGAAACATTTGATACAATTTTTTTTACCAAAACACAGACTTGATTTTGTCAGTAAAAAGTGATAGTAAAATCGTGATGAATTTGCGGGGGCAATGACACTCTTTTCCATCACACTCAATAAATAAACCAGATTATTCAATCCATGCTTCCACTATGCAAAGTGGTCTCATCCAGGACCTATCGCACCCTAAGGGAGAATCATACCCATAGACCAAGGGTCGGCAACCCGCGGCTCAGGAACCGCATGCGTCTCTTTGATGCTCCTCCTCAGCTTTTGAAAATAATTAATGAGTATTTAATTAAAATGTATTTTATTTTAGTTTGTTCATGTTCAAAATGTAATTCTAGGAAGATTATGGCGATCTTGTAACTTCTAAAATATTTAAATATTGTAATATTATTTATTTTTTTGTCGTTGTTGTCGCTCTTAATACACGTCACAATGTGCGACACCCGCCAGTGAGTGTTTTTTTTTTTTTAAACTTTTTGACCCCAGGTAGGCCAACTATGGAGAATTCAAAGAAAAGAAAAGTATGTGATGCAAACAGGACGTTCAATGCTACGTGGGCAGATTCATTTGCTTTCACTGCTGAAGAGACTGGTTTACCAATGTGCCTAAAATGTAATGACAAACTAGCTAACAACAAAAAGTCAAATGTCACAAGACATTTCCAGAATAAACACGCAGCCTTGCTCAGAAATATCCGGTTGGAGATGAGAGAAAAAAGCTGTTTTGGAACTGACACAGAGGACTGATCAGAGCAAAAATCACTTCAAGAAGTGGATGAAGTTCAAGTACATCTGCTAGTTTTGTTGCCGCTCAGGAACTAGTGAGGCACGGGAAGCCGTTTACAGATGGAGAATATAGAAAAGAATCTTTCATTAAGATTTCAGAATGTACTATTCAAGGACTTTAAAAACAAGAGTGAAATTGTGCAGAAAATCAGGGATATGTCCCTCTCTGCAAAGACTGTCAAAGACAGAACCATAAAAATGGCAGAAGACATCACCAGACAGCAAATTAAAGACATCAATTCAGCTGTGGCCTACTCAATTTCAATTCAATTTCAATTCAATCAATTGCTTGTGATGAATCTAAAGACGAAGGTGATATAGCGCTGTTCTGCCGGTATGTAAACTTGATACCACTAAAAGGCCGAACACGGGGGGGAGGACGTTTGTGAGGCTGTCTTGAATTGTTTAAGATCAAAAGGAATCAATACCACCCACCTGGTGTCAGTGGTGCAGACGGAGCACAGAGTATGACTGGAGCGCATGACGGCTTTGTGGCTTTCCTGCAGAGGTCGCTGGACAGAAAGTTGCTGACTTTTCATTGCCTCCTGCACCAAGAAGCACTGTGTGCTCAAACATTTCTTCCGGAATGCACAGAAGTCATGAATGTTGTCATTCAGATTGTGAGCAAAATAATGGCGAAAGGTGTAAATCCCCGTCAGTTCCGTTCGTTACTGGACGAGCTGGAAAGCACGTATTCTGATCTTCTGCTGCACAACAAAGTCCGGTGGCTGCCCACAGGCGAGGCGCTGAAACGCTTTGTGGCATGTCTGGAGGAAGTGAAAACCTTCCTGGGCAGCAAAGGGCTCACATTTCCTGAGCTAGAACAGCCAGTGTGGCTCGAAAAGCTTCACTTCTTGGTAGACATGACATCGCACCTGAACACAGCTCTTCAGGGTAAAGGACGCACAGCCCGGCACATGTTGGAGGAGGTTTTGGCATTCGAGCGCAAGTTGACGGTGCTTGCCAGACCAACTTGTGTTTGAAACCTGGAATGCAATCCCCGACATTTATGTCAACATGAAAAAGTATGCACTTGGAGTCCTGTCGATCTTTGGATCCACATATGTATGCGAGCAGGTGTTCTCCAACATGAACTTTATTAAAAACAAACACCGCCCACGCCTCACAGATGACAGCTTACAGTCCTGTGTGAAGATGAAGGTGACCGCGTACAGCCCCGATGTGCAGACGCTGAGCGCTGAGGTTCAGGAGGAGAAATCACATTGACCAAGTATGATCAGTATTTTAATTGCCTATTATTTTGCAAATATTCACATTTTTTCATTGTTCAGTGAAATAGACATTTTATTATTCAGGTTGACGGCTGACTGCACGGCGCCGGTAAAAGGATGACGGCACGCAGAGAGAGGACGGCATTTTTGTTTACTGCCAGTGGATAATTTAAGTTCGGTGTTTTGTTTCATTACTACAAGGACTCAAATAGACATTGAGTGTTTTATTTAACGTTCAACACAACGTCTTTTTTTTGGAGTTAAAAATGTTTTGTTGTATGCAGAAATTCATTTTCCCTGCAGTTGTTCATTGATTTCATAATTGTAACACAGTATAGTTTGTTTATACATAGCACAAAGGCAAAAAAAAGTTATATACAGTGTTATTTAATTTAAAATTTCAAAAGGGTTTTGTGGCTCCCAGTGCTTTCTTTTCTGTGTGAAACGTGTCCAAATGGCTCTTTGAGTGGTAAAGGTTGCCGACCCCTGCCCTAGACCAACGAGCCACGTAAAACCACTTTCAGCAATTAGCAATTACCAATTTTCCATCAAGTACGTGTGACCAGTCAGTGACTAGAAAGGCAATTGTTAAGTAGTTTGTTTGGCATGTAGTGTTTTTATGGCTCCACTGCCAGATTGAGCTTTCTGATTATATTGGACGAAAGACTACTTTTGAAGCAAAACATTTTACCAACATTGGAACTTGAATTTTGGGAAAAAGGAAATGCAGCTTGGATTTGTCACTGACTTGAAAGACTATGGTCAGGTAGATTGTCATGGGGTCTTTTCACGTCTCCACTGAATGAGTCAGTTTCCTGATCTCATTTGATACAAAATATTTTTACCAAAACACAGACTTGATTTTGTCAGTAAAAAGTGATAGTAAAATCGTGATGAATTTGCCACGCCAATGACACTCTTTTCCATCACACTCAATAAATAAACCAGATTATTTAATCCATGCAAAGTGGTCTCATCAGCGACCTATTGGACCCAACGCGAGAGTCATACCCACAGACAAACAAGCCATGAAACACAGAGTTGTAGCAATTTCCCATCAAGGAAATTCAGCTACAATCTGTTAGGGTCTTAAGTATTTGCCTGTATAACATCCAGGGACATGTATCAGCAGAGGATGGTTTTGATCCATCAACCTCTGGGTTATGAGCCAAGCATGCCTCCGCTGCGCCACTCTGCTCTGCTGTCTATAATCAGGGGAAGGAAAATTCTGGGATTTACATTTTGAGGGACAGTGGCAACCAATCAAGTTTGGCAAAGTATGTGGAGTACATAGGTCTCCACATACATTGTTTTTATTAAGATTGAAGACCAAATTTTACGAAATTTTCCCAACCATCGAGAGTGCTTTCGTAGCCTCGTTGGCGCAGTAGGCAGCGCGTCAGTCTCATAATCTGAAGGTCGTGAGTTCAACCCTCACACGGGGCAGGTGTTTTAAAAACAAAAAAACACAACTGATACTGGAAATGCAGCGACTTTCAGGTGGTTGAATACTGGCACAAGCACATGAATGGAAGTTGTGATTCTGTGGTTATTTCTGAGATTGAGACAAGGAAAGGCATTCTTTAAGAGGGTGGGGTGGCGTCTGCCTCAACTGGTTGGGGATAGAGAGAAAGAGACAGACAGACAGAGAGAAGAGACATGGAGAATTGTAGCAGAGGGTGTCGAGCAGGGACATGGAGGCAGCAGGTGACTCCGACCACCGATCTAAACTCCTTAACAGTAGGAGTAGGGCAGGTCACCACTACATCGTAGTGATTTGTGATTATGCAACACGTTACCCAGAAGCTTTCTCCCTCAGAAACACCAAGGCTAGACAAGTGGCCAATAGTTTACTTCAACATTTTTCCCGGGTAGGGGTCCCCACAGAAATCTTAACCGATCAGAAAACTAACTGAACATTGAAGGAGGTAGACTCCCTGTTAGGGATCCGGGGCATTAAAACAACACCCTACATAGCTTGTGGCTTCATAAACAATATTGTGTTATCTCATAGCTACTGGAAGCCACCCGTCTCCACCAGTGCATTTCTCAATGCCCAGATGTGTTACAAGATTTGCAGTGAGTGTTGTGTTGTCCAGCAGAAAGGCAACAGATGTGTTACTTTTCGACTAGATTTACACCATAGCAGTGCAAGCATTTTGCCAAGGCTCACTTTCCAGCCACCGCCATGTTTTGAAACCATACACAACATAAATATTACATATTTCACCCAGGTGTCTTCTCTTATTCAATGATCTCACAAAAAGTTTAAAAGCCAAAAACATGCAGGGGATGTAGCTCAGTGGTAGAGCGCATGCTTTGCATGTATGAGGCCCTGGGTTCAATCCCCGGCATCTCCAACAAGTGTCCAGTCTGTGAAAGAGCTGCAAAAAGCTCTTATTCTGAAAGAGAAAAGTATTAAAAGGCAATCTCCTTGTGTTCATGGTAATTAATGCAAAAATCAGTCTCAATGACCAAGATTTGCAGTGAGCAGTGCATTGTCTAGTGATGGTATAGTGGTGAGCAAAGCTGCCTTTCAAGTAGTTAACCTTGGTTTGATTCCCAGCCATCGCACTTGTTTTCATTGTGTGGTTACTTGCTTTATTTGTCAAGATTAGCCAGAAAGGTTACTTGCCCCTCTGATTTGATAAAATATTAGATCTCTTATATGGTACAAATAAGGGACTTTATCAATCAATCAAGCTGCCTCCACGAGGATCCACAGACACAGGGAGCGCACTACGGTTTGCACTTTGCCCGTGTCTGGTTACTACTACTAACCAATTGAAAAGTTTATCAACAGAGCAGAAAGCAGCAGAAAGGCAACAGGTGTGTTACTTTTCAACTATGATTTATATCGTAGCAGTGCAAGTATTTTGACCAGGTTTGATTTCCAGCCACTGCAGTTGCATTTACAGGTTTTGAAGCCATATACAACAATAACATTACATGTTTTACCCAGGTTTCTTCTTTTATTCCGTAATATTTCAATTTCTTCGCGGTGAGTCATCCCAAAAGGATTAATAAAGATAAGTCTTAGTCTATCTTGGAAAAAAGTAAAAAAAATCTGAAAATCTTCCGGGGATGTAGTTCAGTGGTAGAGCGCATTTGTCACAAACTAAGCGGTGTCCCTTTTATACCTCAGACTATCAGATAGCACTACAAGCACTTTAAACGTAGTTTATTTATTGTATTACGCTCCCGTTTTTATGGGTGTTACAGCAGGTATTAGCACTGTAGTTTGCATATTCGTGGATGAAATATAATTGACATCACAAGTACAAAATGTTTCAATGTTGATTCACAAACAATTGAAATATTAATCATATTCACATATTAATCGTACCTTATTCCGCTCTCCGAGGGCGCTAATCAACGAGTTTCCCTCCATTAACTTGCATGCTCTCTAGCTTGACACATTCTCACAGTTGGAGCTCTTAGAAATACCATGTGCGAACAACAAGAATAATAAAGTAAATCACAATGCGAACCTTTTCTTTACAAAATTCAAACGGATGAATGATTAATAACTTACAAGTTTTTACCGCTCTGACGATGCGTGAGCAACACATTGTAAAGAGAGTATGACCGGAAGTGTAGCGTCAAACAAAATACAAGAAGAAGAAAATGGCGCTTTTCAAAATAAAAGCAGAACCGACCACAAATAACACTAGAACTGCAATGTATTGTTAACATAAAAAATATAATACTGTGTAGGAGAATAGAATTGCAATTTATCAGAGACATTTACAGATCTTACCCTTTGATCTTAAAGTACCTGGTAGGGATGAGCGAGTACAGCATTATCTGTATCTGTATTTGTACTCGGACTGGGGCCTAACCCGGAAGTGGACAGGGTTTAACCCGGAAGTGGGTTGGGTTGTCTGGAAATCGGCGGGGCTTTAACCAGTATGTTATTTTAAGCATGCAATAGATACGGGTTGAACACAAATTGTTGTATTTATTGCTGATTAGAAAAGTATTTCCATGACAACACACTTTTTGTGTGTAGGGGAGGGGTACTGTGACTAGCCTATCACAGAATAGTGTAGGGGAGGGGTGCTGTGACTAGCCTATCACAGAACGCAGACACAGTCAGCTACACGTCAGTCAGATTTTTTAACAATCCGAGCACAGATATGGACTCGTATTACTCGTATTATTCTTGTATTTGGCAAAAGTGCTTTATCCGTACCGGATACTCGTTTCTGCCGAGTATCCGGCTCATCTCTAGTGTCTAACAACTCTGTGCACTTTACCCATGTCCTGCTTTACTCAGCAGTTGAAAAGGATTGTGCAAATTTGTATAGCACAGTGTTGTGGGATGTCGTGACCTCCTTGCATTTATGTTAATTAATGCAAAAACCAGTCTCAATTTCCAGATGGGTTGCCAGATTTGCAGTGAATATCACATTGTCTAGTGATGGTGGCGTAGTAGTGAGCATAGCTACCTTCCAAGCAGTTGGTTTATCACCACTTTTTGAATCGTCGTGGTCGAGTGTTTAAGGCACTGGACTAGAAATCCATTGGGGTCTCCCCACGAAGGTCCAAATCCCGCCGACAATGAAAGGCATCCTTAACGTTGGTAGCAAACCAATGACACATCACATTATAAAAAATCTCAGTTGTGCCTTCGTGAACAATATTGTATTATCCCATAGGTACTGAAAGCCTGATTTAGGGTCTTAGCCTTCCCATTTAGGGTCAGGTGTTCTCCTCCCATGCTGAACACAGCCTGAGCCAAGGCCCGCTTTCCCCTCATAAGTCACCCAAGTGGGCGCTGTAGATCACTGCCTGATAAAGCCAACAGAACCACATTATCTGCGAAGACCATAAAAGGAATTCTAAGGTGCCCAGACTTGACACACTGCTGCGCCTTGAGATGTGTTGGTCATGTCCAGGAGTTGTGCTCTTTCCATCGCTTGACAATATTCCCTTTTAGGATCAAGAGTTCTTCTCCCACGCTGAACACAGGCTGAGCCAAGGGCCACTTTCCCCTCATGAGTAGTCCAATGCGTTCTCCGGGACTTCCTTGAGTCCTTGTAGTATTGTGACAGGCGGAGATACTGTCCATTATACTAACGAGGAATGGCCAAGTTTAAAATTTGGCACATCATTCGATAGATGGCGCTATTCCAGCATTTAGGCCACATCCACTTTTGTACTTTATAGTACAAACCTTAAAGTAAATGGTTGTTTTTTTCAATTCTTCTGGTCACACTTGGCACTATTCCACAACTTTTGTCTGTAGTTCTCTATTTTGTCAGGGCTTAACTCTGTCTACCGCAACTCTTTTTTTTGTTTCTTGTTATGTCCCGGCAAGAAATATTTTTCTTTTGGGTCGTCTGTCCATCTCTACATCAGAATCAGAAATACTTTATTGATCCCCTAAAGGAAACTTTGGAAAAAACAGATCCTTCGAGCCAGATTTGAACCAGCGACCTAAGGATTTCAGCTTTATGCGTCTACAGTCTTCCGCTCTACCAACTGAGCTATCGAAGGGAGCTAGCACATACTCAAGCACTTCCCATTCTTGTGAATGTGGAAACACAGGACCCCCTGGAGGGAATTTCTGACTCATCAGGGGCTGTAGCTCAGTGATAGAGCACACTTTCAGTCTCAATGCCCAGATGTATTACAAGATTTGAAGGGAACAATGCATTGCCCAGTGATGGTGGTATAGTGGTGAGCATAGCTGCCTTCCAAGCAGTTGACCTGGGTTCGATTCCCAGCCATCGCAGTAGCTTTCTTTGAGTTGTGTTAATTGCTTTTTTTTTACAAGAAGTCAACAGAAAGGTTACTTGCCCAACCTGGTTTGATAAAATCTCTTTGAGCTGCATTATTATGGACAAAATGATAACGACAATTACTTTGATCAATATGGAGATCACGATTAATTATCACAATCATTTGTTGATTTTCTACTCCAAAGTGCTGCAAAGAAAGGTTTCACCAATCGTTGAACCTCAGGTTAACAAGGAACAATCTCAGCAAGGTGATTAACGGATGATTCTAGTTACTTCACCCAGTTCAGGCCAAATGACACAGCTGTAAGACATCACATTGGTTGCCTTCCAGCTATGTAATATATGCAAATGGCAGTGGTGGGATTTGAACCCACGCCTCTGGAGAGTGGAGAGTGGAGCCTTAATCCAGCGCCTTAGACCACTCGGCCACACTACCAGCAAGTCCTGAAAGACACAGGGACTGTAACTAACGGTATTCTTGTTAATGTTATGGAAAAAAAAACTTTGCAAGTAAAAAGCCAATACTTTATTAAAAACTACTAATACTTTATTTTAAAAAATTATCACACTTTGTCATTTTTCTCGGGCATTGTTGATTTTAGAACATTGTAACCAGCATTAAGTGAGTAGGTTTGGGTCTGTGTGAATATGGGCTGAGCATTTACCTGGGCTGAATTTGTGAACATCTTCTTTTGCATATTCACTGTAAAGAGCCATTACTCCTCCAACTGCCAACTATTGTTCTAGAGACAATAGGATTTACAGTTTTAGATTGCAAGGTAACTGTCAAAGACCAAAGACTTCACTGAAATACCTCAGGTGATCAAAACAGTTTACCAAAATTCGCAGCATATAAAACCACTCTTTAAAATATAATAATAATAATAATAATAATAATAATTTATTTGACAGGGACAGTGTACATTAATCAACATTGCTGTAAATGCACCAGAATTAGCCAAAAGGCTATTTTTCATCCGTTGTCCCTGGACAGATCTTAAAATTGTCTCCCTAAAAAACAACAACAATAAGAAAATTACAGTCAACAATACAAATAAAAAAGTAGTAAAACAGATAAAACTCTTTACAACACGTTGATAAATACAGTCTACAAATGTAATACAGACATTAGGGAAAATAAAAAAAAATAAAAAAGATACTACACAATAGAGACACAAGTTGCAGCACGGTTGGGTAGAGTGAAAATACATTTTCTTATTAATGGCGACATGTCTGATGTGTTATGAACCAGCTTTTTAGATGTTTTTTGAACAGAGTGTAAGTGGTGAGGTCTCTGATGTTCTGAGGGACAGAGTTCCACTCCCGTGCTGCTGTGACTGAAAAGGCACTCTGACTAAATGCACTTCTCCGCAGAGGAACAACACAGTCTCCTCGGGCCGACCCTCGTGTTACTCTCTGTGTCGTGTTCCTAATGGTCACAAACTGACTGAGTGGAGGAGATGACAGACCATGGATGATTTTGTATAACAGACAGAGGTTTGAATACTTAATGACATTTTCCCAACTTAAAAGTTTATGCTTTTGTAAAATGGCACAATGGTGATATCTTAATGGTTTTTTATCCAGAATTTTGATTGTCTGTTTGTAAAGTGACTCTAAGGATTTTAGTGTTGTTTTGTTTGCCTGTGACCAGGTTGTTAGACAGTAAGTGATGTGAGACAGAACCATACTATACATAAACATTTTCGCTGCCTGAAGTAAGTAAGTAAGTAAGTAAAATTTATTTGTATAGCACTTTTCTCAGATAAAGATCACAAAGTGCTTCACAACAAAAGGAAGCATTAACAACTCTCATAAATACAATGCATTACAAAAAACAAAAGAATAACACGTACACATAAGACCAGCCTAACCACCCTACAATCTAGTTAAAAGCCTCTTTAAAAAGCAGAGTTTTCAACTGAGTTTTAAAATTTTCCACACAATCTAAGCAGCGCATGGAAGGAGGCAAAGCGTTCCACAACCTCGGTGCAACAACCTGAAAAGAACGGTCCCCCCTAGTTTTAAAATGTGTAAGGGGGGCAACTAATAGTCTCTGACCTGTTGATCTCAGACTGCGTGAGGATGTACGCAGCTGTATCAGGTCTGAGATGTATGGGGGGGCCTGTCCTTGTAGGGCTCTAAAAGTTAAGACCAAAATTTTGAAGTGCATTCTAAAAATCACTGGTAACCAATGAAGTGAAGCTAAAACTGGAGTAATATGTGCCCTCTTACTCGTGTGGGTTAAAAGCCTAGCAGCAGAATTTTGGACGCTCTGGAGACGACAAAGATCCTTCTTATTAAGGCAAATAAAAAGACTGTTACAATAGTCTAAGCGAGACGAGATAAAAGCATGAATAATCATCTCCAACTCGGCTTTTGACACCACGGCTCTTATCTTTGAAATGTTCCTTAATTGAAAGAAACAGTTTTTAATAAGTTGTTTCGAGTGTTTCTCCAGAGACATGGCCGCATCGAAAACAACACCTAAGCTCCTGAGGCTGGGCTGAACAGACGAGCCTAAGTCACCAATGTGTTTCTTAATCTGAGGGATGCTCTGCTCCGGAGCAATGATTAAAGTTTCAGTCTTGGCTGAGTTCAACATTAAAAAGTTGTCATTTAGCCACTGCTTGATCCTACTCAGACAATTCATTAAAGATGACAGTTTAAATAACTCAGTAGGCTTAAAGGAACAGTATAACTGAATGTCATCTGCATACAAGTGATAAGAAACATCCTGAAACTGGCTTATTATCTGTCCTAGAGGGAATATATACAGAAGGAAAAGAATTGGTCCCAGGACAGAACCTTGAGGAACACCACTCGATAAACCTGCAGTATCTGACATGTTCTGATTGATATAGACACTAAAACTCCTACCAGTAAGGTAGGATGAAAACCATTTCAAAGCTGATCCAGATATCCCTAATAGAGCCTGAAGTTTATTAAGCATAATATTGTGATCAATAGTGTCAAAGGCAGATGTAAGGTCCAACAAAACTAACACTGTATGCTTCCCAGAATCAGCAGACATCAAAATATCGCTTGAAACTTTCACCAGTGCAGTTTCCGTAGAATGTTTTTTACGGAAACCTGATTGATATTTATCAAAAATATCATTTATCTCTAAGAAAGAAGTAAGCTGCTCTGCTACCACTTTCTCTAGAATCTTTGCCATGAATGGGAGTTTAGATATAGGTCTATAATTCGAGGGTTGCAATGGGTCTAAACTAGGCTTTTTAAGAACAGGTTCGACAATAGCATGTTTGAAAAAGTCAGGAACCACCCCAGTTAAAAGAGAAGTATTAATCATTTCTACAACACACGGGCCAATACTATCAAAAACCTGCTTGAACAGCATAGTCGGGAGAACATCACTCTGGCCATAAGAGGGCTTCAGCTTATCTAGTAGAGTGGTAACATCGAATAATGACACAAGTTTAAAAGAGAAACACGGATAGGAAAGAGCCAATGTACAGGCCTTGTACTCAGGGGGTGGTGAAATGCTAGCTCTGATATCCTTAATTTTTCCAACAAAGAAGTTAAGGAATACATTACTATTCAACAGAGAGAGCACCGCAATTTGAGAAACAGATGGAGAAACGATAGAGTTAATAGAATCAAATAAGAATTTGGGGTTTTTCTTGTTAGATGATATTAGCTGAGAGAAGTAGTTAGTTCTAGCATTCTTCAGGAGTTCATTTAGAGAAGCAGTTAGTTCCCTAAGATAGAGCCTGTGGACTTCGAGTTTAGTTGTTTTCCATAAGCGCTCTATTTTCCGACGTTTACTTCTAAGGTTCTGAATAGATGAATTAATCCACGGGCAGGGCTTTTTAACAGACACAATGTTTGATTTCATAGGAGCCACTTCATCTAGAATTGTTAAACATTGGCTGTTAAAAGACTCCACAAACACATTTACATCACTACAACCTCTTAGCTGGCATGGATCAAACAAGATAGAAAACTTCCCAGCAACATCCTGGTTAAAAACTCTCCTCTGAGCCTTAATTCTCAGGGGCGGGGGGTCCCGTGGTAGGTTTAAGTTAAAGAAAACACAACTATGGTCACTCACATGGACATCCTTCACACTCACATTTACTATCTCAAGACCTAATGAGAAAACAAGGTCCAGGGTGTGCCCCTTTAAGTGAGTAGGACCTGAGACATATTGTGTAAAGTTAAAAGAGTCAGTGATAGATATGAGGTCTGTAGCTGCAATACATGACCTATCATCAATATGAAGATTAAAATCTCCAATAATTAAAACTTTCTCCAGCTTGATTATAGAGGTTAGCAAATCAGTAAAATCAGTAAGGAAGATACCTGCAGGGCCAGGAGGACGGTAAATTAACACACAATAAATATGTTAACAGAACCGACCTTAATCATCTGTGACTCAAAAGAGGAAAATGTTTCACAGTGGATTCCTCTGCATAAAAAACTGTCTCGATACACAACAGCAAGGCCTCCACCTCGGCGAACCGTTCGAGGTGTCCCAATCACTGAGCAACCTGCTGGGCAGAGCTCATTTAAATGTGCGGCTTCCTTATCCTTTTGCCATGTTTCTGTGAGGAACATAAAATCCATCTTTTCCGTGAAGATAAGATCGTTGATGGCATGCGCCTTGTTTGTGATGGAACGAGCATTTAGCAGCGCTAAACGGAGCGCTGATGGCAGACCGGTCTCCTTAGTAGCAGGTTGAAGTGGCCGCAAACACCTAGTGCAGACACGTGATTTCCAGCGGTGTCGTGGGGCCAATCGCTGACCAGGCAGGTCAGACACAAACTGCAGTTTCCCAACTGCAAGTCCACCGCCGCCCCACGGTGACCAAAGGGGATCCCGTCCAGCGGGCAGAGCGAGCTGAAGGCCACCCTGCGACAGAGCGCCCCCGCCACTTATATCCCGAGGAAAAACCGGCAGCAGCCACCGCGGCCGCCGCCCGCAGAGAAGCCCGGGCACCCCCATCGCCGAAGACAGCCTCATCGCGACCCGAACGCCAGCTCTGCAACCCCTTTTCCTTCGTCTCTTCTTTGGATTTCCACGATCCCGAAGCAAAAATCGGCAATCAAATAGGCTGGGTACACACACCAGCGGGGGTGGAAAAGTTTGACTGTAACTCTCCCAGCTGTTACTGAGTCCTTCCATATACACTCCAATGTTCATCAGGGTGACACGATCGTATGTTAAAACAGCAGTAACGCAATGGTTTAAAGAAATTAAATGAAGGAAAAACTGAGGTGGTTGTTTTTGGAGCAAGAGAGGAACGATTAAAAGTCTGCGCTCAGCTTCAAACAACAATGTTAAAAACAACAGACAAAGCCAGAAATCTTGGTGTAGTCATGGACTCAGACCTGAACTTTAACAGCCACATTAAGACAATTACAAAGTCAGCCTACTATCACCTTAAGAATATATCAAGGGTTAAAGGACTTATGTGTCAACAGGATTTGGAAAAACTTGTCCATGCCTTTATCTTCAGGAGACTTGACTACTGTAACGGGGTCTTTACAGGTCTCCCTAAAAAATCAATCAGACAGCTGCAGCTGATTCAGAACGCTGCTGCTCGAGTCCTCACTAAGACCAAGAGACTGGATCACATCACTCCAGTTCTGAAGTCTTTACACTGGCTTCCTGTGTCTCAAAGAATTGATTTCAAAGTACTCTTGCTAGTTTATAAATCACTTAACGGTTTAGGTCCAAAATATATTGCTGATCTGCTACTACACTATGAACCACCCAGACCTCTCAGGTCATCTGGGACAGGTCTGCTTTCTGTCCCCAGAGTCAGAACTAAACAGGGTGAAGCAGCTTTCAGTTTCTATGCTCCTCATATCTGGAATAAACTCCCAGAAACCTGTAGATCCGCTGCTACTCTCAGTTCTTTTAAATCAAGGCTGAAGACCTTTCTATTTGATGCTGCCTTTCTTAAATGACTAATCATTTCTTTAAATTTCTTATGCTGCACTGTAATTTTATTCTTGTTTTATTCATGTGTTTTACCGGTTTTTAATGCTTGTGATTTTTAACTGTTTTACTTGTGTTTTATCTGTTTAACTGATTTGTGTAAAGCACTTTGAATTGCCTTGTTGCTGAAATGTGCTATACAAATAAAGCTGCCTTGCCTTGCCTTGCCTAAAGGCAGGGTTAATGTGACTATAAAAGAGACATACACAAACAAATAAAAACGACATAAATGGGACGCAGCAACGGCCATGCCAAACAAAGGCGCCATCTTGGTTAGGGTGACAAGTGTGATCTTATGAACCGGAAATTTGCAATATTAAATTTGACCCGATTGCACACCTTTTTTATCTGTGATTTAAAAGTTAGTTTAGAGTCTAATAAAATGCCTAGGTATTTGAATTCTGACACAGCTTTTATTTTTTCCCCAGTCACATAAATATCTGCCTGATTATTTTCAATGTTTGATTTAGAAAAGTACATTGACACTGTTTTATTTACATTAAGTTTTAAGCAGGATTGATTTAGCCAATCAGAGACATGGTCCATAGACTGTGTAAGTTTATCAGCCACTTGTTTTGTGTTTTTACCATGGGTATAAATAACTATCATCTGCATACATCTGAATATAGACGTCAGGACAAACTGAAGGAAGGTCGTTTATATAAAGTGAAAACAGCAGAGGCCCTAAAATAGAACCTTGAGGTACCCCTGTGCATATGGCAAGGGGCGGCGAGTGGTAATCACTAATCCTGACGGACTGTGAACGATTCCATAAATATGATTCTATCCATTTTAATGCATCTGAGGAAAAGTTAAATTGTCTTAGTTTGTTTAACAATATTTTATGGTTTACAGTGTCAAAGGCTTTTTTTAGATCGAGAAACACAGCTCCAACCACGCCACCTTTATCCAATAAATGTTTGATATTTTCTATAAAAAAACAATTAGCAGTTTCTGTGGAGTGTTGAATTCTGAAACCAAATTGCATTGAATGAAGGGAAAATTTAGTGGTATTCAAATGTGTTATTATTTGTTGGGAAATTAGTTTCTCTACGACTTTTGACACAGTAGGTATGATGCTAATTGGTCTGTAATTGTCCACAGAAAATGGATCTCCATTTTTGAAAATTGGAATAACAGCAGCTGATTTCCACACACTTGGAAATACTGCCTCAATAATGGAGAGATTGGTAATTTTGGTTACTGGAGTTAACAATGTGGAACTGAGTTCTTTGAGCATGCACATATCTATGCCAAATATGTCTCTAGTTCTGGAAGCTTTTAGTGTTCTTATTGTTTGTAAAACTTCGGATTCTGTGACTGTGCCCAGATTAAAAATTGGCTCTGAATTATTTATTGGACAACTATTTAGATTAATAGATGGGAGGCTGTGGGCAATAGAGGATACAGATTCAATAAAGAAAGTATTGAAGGCATCTGCAACTTTGTTTGAGTTATTCGTAATTTGTCCATTTATCTTAATTTCTAAAAGTCGTTTACTTTTTGTATCCTGTCCTGCAAGTTTTTTCAGTTGATTCCAAATTCTTTTAGAATCCCCTTTCGCATTTTCTATTATAGTCAAGAAAAATCTGCTTTGGCCTTGCGTATCGCTTTAACAGTTTTATTCCTCAATGTTGTAAACAGATATTTAGCAGTAGCTGACTTGGTTTTAATTGCATTTTTTAACGCAAGATCCCTCTCCTTCATTAGTTCGAGAATATCCGAGTTCATCCAGGGAAGTATGTTTTTATTGTATTTGTGTTTAATTTTACAGCTAAAATCCTTAATTGTTCTCTCAATTTTTGCCACAAAAGATTCACAATCCACTTCACAATTTTTCCCCAACAATATTTGATCCCAGTCAATCTGGTGGACGGCACTATTAAATCCTTCCTGATTTTTTTGGGGATTCCAACAAACTCACGCTCTCTAACAGAATAACCAAATCTCTTTTTAGAGAGCTTTCTGGCCACAAGGATTAAATTGTGATCAGAAACACCAGCCAACAATTGTAAGATTTAAATATTCTCTCAGGTCGGTTGGTAAATGCCAAATCAATCTGGGTGCTGCTTGTTCTGGTGATTCTTGTGGGCCCTTTGATCATTTGGACTAGATCGTATTTGTCAGTTATTTTTTTAAGCCTTTTTCTACATGATGTGTCCTCCCAGTTTATGTTGATATCCCCCAAAATAATGGTCTCTTTGTTTAAGTTAGATTCCTTCAGTAATTTTTCAAATTTATCATAAAAAGTGGCATCTGAAGAGGGAGGGCGATATACCACAATGACTGCAAAAGACATTTGTGGTGAAAGTACGACATTTAAACCCAAGCACTCCAGCTCATGATCATTCAGCCATTGAATTTCCTGACACTGAATATTGTTTTTTATGTATATCATAACACCCCCACCTTTTGCTCCTTCTCTGTCTCTCCTGAAGCAATTATAGCCAGGGATGTTAAGCGCTGAAGAGGGGGCACTTTTGTAGAGCCAGGTCTCAGATAGACAGAGATAATCCAGATTTGAGTTAAGTAACAGGTGATTAACTTGTTCTGTTTTTGACATGAAGCTTCTTATATTTAAGTGCCCACCCAGCAGACCTCTGGGTTTTGCCTTAGGGTCCCAAACTATTTTAGATTGATTGACAGTTTGAAAAAACGCCCATTTCCGGTGTTTGGCTACTCCTGGATTGAGCCGTTTCCTGTTTACGGTTGTTACCATGGTGACGGAGCGGCCATTCAGGAAAGTTTGTTGTTGTGAGTCTGGATGATGCCTCCCGCTCCCATGCGAGGCCAAGACTGTATAACGCTGTCCCACGGACTCGTGACTGAAGCTTCTGTCCGACGCACCGACACACACCCCCGGACCCGGAGTTTCCCCGTGCAGGGCCCCGACAGACCGTCCCGGTACCGCGCCATCCTCATCATCACCCTCATCTCCCTGGACAGACAGCTCGGCCACAATTGCCAATGGGTACAGAGGAAGGAGAGGATCAGGATATTGTGCAGAGGGAAACGGAGATGTACCTGAACATACCTGTAAGGTATGAGTGACGCGTTTGTCCTCTGCTCGTGGATTAGCCTCTCCCAGCATCTTGAAGTGCTGCGGGCCTGGGCACGGGTGGATGTCTCCGGATAACATCAAACATATGGCGACAATAAGTCCAGTTGTCAGGGATGATTGAGTCGGTGCTGTTGACTTAACGTTCGTCTTCTTGGTAAACTTACTATAAAGAGGTGGGTAGACCAAAGTTATAGCCAGTGTGTAGGTTCCATAGCCGATGCTTGCCATCGCCAAATCATTGTTTGTTTGTTTGTATCTTAGGTCTCTTAGGTCTTCATATTTTGATGGATTGTCATTTAAATGAAGCAGTGGAAAGATGTTACCAACCATCCGAGCTAGATCAACATGAGTAGGCTTTGAAATCTTTACGAGCAAACAATAGACTAGGAGCACTGTGACAACCCCTCTTCCACCTGCAGCCATCTTGCAGTCAACCGAACTGTGGGGATATGTTCATGTACCATTCAAAAACAAAAGTACAATCATAAAACACATACTACTTAGATACTGCAGCCATCCTGATCACAGGCACGGGGGGGGGGGGTCTGCATGGGCTTTCTTACCAGCAAGTTTCTGGAGGTTCAAATGGCATCTTTGTTGTTAACAAAGCTTAGCCACTGTGTGAGCCACAAAGTGTATAGCTGTAAATCTGCTCCCTAAAAACAATAACAGGTCTGGCACTCCTTACTCCTTTGGCTTCTTTGTTAGCTACAAAAGTCCCTGGGTGGACTTGAACCACCATCCCTTCGGTTAACAGCCGACTACGCTGACCTATTGCGCCACAGAGACTACGCCTGTCTGATGTTTTCTGAGCAGGAGCTCGATCTTTAAGCCACAAGCATTTGCTTTATGGCTTTTTGAGGTTGAGCTGCACATTTATGCTTATCAGGCTATTTTCCTGTTCCCCAGAAATTGGGGAAGCTGACTAATGCGGAAATGTAGAAGCTGGACGTGCATTGTACTGTTCTTACATGTCAATTGGATTCTGACTTTGAATTCAAACATTTGGCATCCAAGAAAATTCTGGAACTGATGATGTATCAGTCATTTTGCTGGTGGTTTCTTGGTCACAGCAACAAGCTTGATCATTGACATACAGTTGCACGCCCCGTATCACAAAACTGTTGGGTGGGGCCTTATGTATTTGCTTGTATTACATCAAGTGACCTGCATACCAACCACCATCAGAGATGGCAAAAGTACTCACTGCCCATACTCAAGTAGAAGTCCAGATAATTGTGTTAACAAATACTCTGGTAAAAGTAGAAGTACTGATTTAACTTCTTTACTCAAGTAAAAGTAACAAAGTACAGGCTTAGCAATTTACTTAAAAAGAGTGAGAAGACTCGCCCCAATGGTGCTATTAAAAACCTCCTTCACGATTCTGGCGGGGACAACGTCTAAGGGACAGTTGGCAGGTTTCATGTGTTGTACAACCTCAACACAGGCTTAAATTCCTCAAACACAGCTGAGTGTGTAGGAGAAGCAGATAAAATACCTTAAAATTAGCACTGGTAATTTCCCAGATAGATGCTACTTTGTCAATAAAATAACCAAGACATTTCTCACATGTACTAATTGACACATCTGTTGGAGCAGAGGTGCATGGATTTATGACGGAGTTAATAGTATTAAATAACAATCTAGGTTCGTGGCATTTGCTAGCTATGACAGAAGAGAGATGCTGCATCTTCACCACCTTCACAGCATTCTGGTATGTGATAGACTGTCCCTTAGTGTCACATGTAGATTGTCTTTCCATCTTTGTTCAGCTTGTCTGCAGTGTTGCCTAAGGGCCCTTGTGGTGTCATTTAGCCAGGGGTCTGCCTTAGGTTTAACAGCTTTAATCTGATAAGGGGCAATAGAGTCAGAGTATACAGTGCTCATCCTGAATGGGCCAGTATAGTGCATCAGAACTGCTTTTTGATGGTCTATTAGCTTTGGAACCCCTCTTTCCCCACAGATTTCAATTGTCAGATATGGGTGGGGAGTGGGCACTGTGTCCAACCCTTTCTGTGTAAAAAAACAACTAAAGAAGTCTCTTGGATGAGAGACAAAACTTCTGCGGAGAACCTTTCACCAAGTCCAGTTGCCCTTGGCCTAGTTGTGAACTTTTGGGGTAATAGCATGGATCAGGAACCAAAACGGACACATCTGGACTCAATGTGGACATTTAGACCACAAAGACAGTTATCAGTTTATTTCCCATCTGGCAGGTATATCTGTGGACTCAGTTGGACATTTTGAAGATAATTGCACAATGTTGATCCAATTGTCAGTCTATTTCCCATGTGGCAGGGACATTTCTGGATTCAGGTGGACATTGTTGACAGAAACATTAGTGGATATTGATTCCCACCATAGGATTTGACTTGTATTGCACATTGCCTTCACATCCCGCGCACTGTATTGCCTTTGTCAAGCACATTGCCACCCTGGTGACTTTCTTCCATGTCTCCATGAACGCCCATATATTTGGACTGACAGTTGAGAAACCTTCCCTTGTTAACTATGACATGGATGACTGAGAACCTACTATATCATGACATCTTTAATTTACTATATTAAATTATAATTTTTGAGACAGGTCCTACTGCATTTGTTGGATCAGTCAGGATGGCCGAGCGGTCCAAGGCGCTGCGTTCAGGTCGCTGTCTCCACTGGAGGCGTGGATTCAAATCCCACTTCTGACAGCTACTGTTTTTCTGAGACATGATATTTCCAATGATATTCGGAATAAAGAACTTAGCAGTTCTTTGTAATTAAGAGGACATGAATGTGCACAAGAAACGCAATTGTAAGTGCAGCATTTTGTGAGCATCTTTATTGTCAACAGATGTAAAGTTACCATGTGTTTGTACATAGCAGACATATCTACTGCTGTATTCACTGTCTGTGGCAAGTCCTTCAAACCTGTTCTTGACTTGCTTTTTTTTCCACATCCTCTGGATGCTTAGCTAACTAAATGACTTAAGTTGGCCAATAATTGTTGCTTTTTCATCCTTGTTGTGATTGTTGTGTGCCTTCAATAGCACACATGTGGATATCATGAAAGAAACTGCCTAGCATACCCCTGTAACACTTCTAAAGGTTCCATGGTGTAATGGACCTTGGAGTAGAGTTTACCAAGGAGCCTGAGCATAGAGATACTCCTGTAATGGGCAGATGCCATTCTTCTTGAAGAGGGGAGCAACCACCCTGGTCTGCCACTCCTTAGGCACTGCCACAGACCTCCACGCAATGTTAAAGAGGTATGTCAACCAAGACAGCCTCTCCTTTCAATATTTCTTAACGAATTTAATCAATCCCTGGGGCTTTCCCACTGTGGAGTTCTTTAAACAGTAAAACTAAGGGTATTTTTACTACTGTAAAACTAAGTTACAGTAAGGGTATTATACTGTAAAAAACATGTACAGTTATGATACTGTAATCAGGAAGTTACAGCACGTTGCCAGTAAGTTAACGCAAATTTACAAAAAAAAGTCTAACAGTGTTCAGACAAACATCATTGACTTTCTTTCTTGTAAAAAACACAACTTCCTGGACTTTCTTTACAATATAGTCTGTACGTGTCCCTTGCTTCAAATTCCCATTTTTCATGGGCTGAATCTCAACTAGCACTGACTCTGCAGAGAGAGCCAATCAGAGCTGATCAGCAACAGCTGTGCTACCTGCATGATGGTTTTTACCTGGCATGTAGCACAGGAACCAGTTTCTCTTGGTGACTGGAGTGATGGCAGCTGTTTGGGTCTTTGTTGTTTGTGCGCTGACTGTTTGGATTAACAAAGGTTGTTACGTTTCTTCTGTTTGAAGCTTGTATTCAAATATGTAGTGGAGTATAGCGAATGTAAAGAGTAGGGTAAATTACACAATTACTGAAATGAAATTTAGCAAGTTCATGATATGTGGTGTCAAACAGCAGAAACATTTGATTAACCGCAGTTGCATTGTCCTCAGGCTTGAGTTTGCCAGTTGGCGGCACAAATGAAAGACATGATGATGCGCTGCAGAGGAGAATGATTAGAGGTAAGAACGTTACTGACAGAATCTTTATAGAGCTACTTACGGACACTAACGGAATTTATTTTGTACTGCAGATATGTCTCCAAATGATATCTCCATGAAGAGGGCCTTTGCACTTCTCCAGTCAATGGAGTCCAAGTTGATCCAAGGCGCTAAAAAAGGTGAGCAGGTTCTATGAAACCATATTGGGAAAATACTGCAATTGTATTAACAGCTGAGGTTCTTTGTGGCACAATGTAGTAAATTAAGGTTAAGTTGTCTGGCTTTTGGAATGGGGATTCCAACCCATGTTTAATTTAAGCTATTTGACCATACAATGTGGGTATAAAGCTGGTTTCTCAAATTATTCAGGCATTTATAGTCAGTCAGCCAACTTTAGCTAAGGTAGCTCTGTAGAGATTGTGGAATTTCCCAAACCAAGTAAATGCAGCACATGAACACAACTGCTGTGCTAGCTTAATCTCAATACAGATTCTGTAATGATTTAAACAAACGCCACTGGCCTAATTACCAATTAAATGTTTTGGAGGTATTGTCGTGAACCCCACGTGGAGTGTCTCACATCTGGACACAATTAGTTAAGAAATCACTCTAGATTTGATTATGGATTAAAATGATTTATTCAGAAAACAGAGCAATGCATTCCGGGCAGTTAAACGTGCACGGTCCTAATGGAACTTGACTAGTTCAGAGGTCCCCAAAAAGGCGCTTAAACAGAGGTGCGCAGAGGTTAAATGCGTTCTCCTTAGGGGAGCCCTATTGGTTAAAAGTGCGTGCGTGTGCGTGGTGAGAGAATGCTACCTTCTGCTGATTGTGCGGTCAGCATGGCCTCAGGCCTTACTATCATGTTGGTTTCCTGCCAGCTGTGGCTAAGTTGAACAACAGGATGCCACCAAGTTACAGCATACTTCTCTTTTACTCAATATCTGACATGGTCTTTGTTTCATTTGCTAGTGCATAAGCTTAATCACAATACCTGAATATAATATTCCCACAGTATCAAGTCTTAAAAGGAAGTCTTAATACTAAGGATGAGCGAGTATAGCATTATCTGTATCTGTTTACCACATTATCTGTATCCGGATCCGTACTCGGACTGGGCGGGGCCTAAACCGGATATGGTCAGATTTAACTCGGAAGTGGGTCTGGTTGTCTTGAAATGGGCGGGGCTTTAACCGGTATGGTATTTTTTTAGCATGCAATTGATAGGGGTTGATCAGAAATGTATTATTATTGCTGATTAGAAAAACTATTTCCATGACAGCATCAGCATTCAGCTTCAGATCAGTGGTGTTGTCATGGTAACAAAACAAGCTATTTAAGCCTACAGTATATTTGTTGAAGGGAATTTCTATGAATACAACAATTACATTTATTGCTGATTTGAAAACTATTTACATGACAGCATCGAGCTTCAGATTAATGGTGTTGTCATGGTAACAAACAAACTGTATACAGAACAAGTTTTGCAACAATAAATACAGCAATGTGGGTGCAATTTAGTAAAATGCAATGAACAATAGTTTTCATACTCAATAATATAACTTTCTTTTTTAACTTAATTGTGTGGGTGGGGGGGGGGGGGTGGCAAGAAAGTTTCAGACACTCAAAAAAAACTGGTTAGAGCCAGCAGGCAGTTTAATAAAAAAACCACACAGACGGCAGAGATGCAACAGGAGTCCCATTCTACCATCACTATGTCTGAAAAATCCCCATGTTACCAGAAGTCTCCTGGTTGATAGGTACTAGTTCAAACTGAAGTATAAAACTGAAGCTGAAGAAACCCTAAATGTTAACGGAAAATCCCCGCAGACCTGAAGGGGAGAGAGCTGTTCGCTTCTCCGTGTCCTGTGTCTGAGTGAGCGGAGCTGCACACAGCAACAGAAAGAATTTGTGTGTGTGTGGGAAGGGACGCTGGGACTAGCCAATCACAGAAAGTGTAAGGGAGAGGCGTTGTGACTAGCCTATCACAGAACGGAGACACAGTCAGTGGAGACTTTCATTCAATCCAAGCACGGATATTGACTCGCATTACTCGTATGATACTTGTACTCGGCAAAAGTGCTTTATCCGTACCGGATACTCGTTTCAGCCGAACACTCGGCTCATCCCTACTTAATACTTTACTTTTTAATCAAAAACAAAGAAGCCTTAATGGTAAATTATTTACAGTATTAATGTCAAGGGTAGTTGGGAATTAACGATTTCTACGTATTTTTCAGCGCAACTGGAAACCAATGAAGTAGAAGCTGAGGCAGCTATTCAAAAACTTGCAGATGTTCAATTGCCCCTGAACGGACCCAAACCGCTCGACCAGGCTGCCAACCAGACGCTGGGCGACCAGGCTGCCAACCAGACGCTGGGCGACCAGGCTGCCAACCAGACGCTGGGCGACCAGGCTGCCAACCAGACGCTGGGCGACCAGGCTGCCAACCAGACGCTGGGCGACCAGGCTGCCAACCAGACGCTGGGCGACCAGGCTGCCAACCAGACGCTGGGCGACCAGGCTGCCAACCAGACGCTGGGCGACCAGGCTGCCAACCAGACGCTGGGCGACCAGGCTGCCAACCAGACGCTGGGCGACCAGGCTGCCAACCAGACGCTGGGCGACCAGGCTGCCAACCAGACGCTGGGCGACCAGGCTGCCAACCAGACGCTGGGCGACCAGGCTGCAACCAGACGCTGGGCGACCAGGCTGCCAACCAGACGCTGGGCGACCAGGCTGCCAACCAGACGCTGGGCGACCAGGCTGCCAACCAGACGCTGGGCGACCAGGCTGCCAACCAGACGCTGGGCGACCAGGCTGCCAACCAGACGCTGGGCGACCAGGCTGCCAACCAGACGCTGGGCGACCAGGCTGCCAACCAGACGCTGGGCGACCAGGCTGCCAACCAGACGCTGGGCGACCAGGCTGCCAACCAGACGCTGGGCGACCAGGCTGCCAACCAGACGCTGGGCGACCAGGCTGCCCACCAGACGCTGGGCGACCAGGCTGCCCACCAGACGCTGGGCGACCAGGCTGCCCACCAGACGCTGGGCGACCAGGCTGCCCACCAGACGCTGGGCGACCAGGCTGCCAACCAGACGCTGGGCGACCAGGCTGCCAACCAGACGCTGGGCGACCAGGCTGCCAACCAGACGCTGGGCGACCAGGCTGCCAACCAGACGCTGGGCGACCAGGCTGCCAACCAGACGCTGGGCGACCAGGCTGCCAACCAGACGCTGGGCGACCAGGCTGCCAACCAGACGCTGGGCGACCAGGCTGCCAACCAGACGCTGGGCGACCAGGCTGCCAACCAGACGCTGGGCGACCAGCTGCCAACCAGACGCTGGGCGACCAGGCTGCCAACCAGACGCTGGGCGACCAGGCTGCCAACCAGACGCTGGGCGACCAGGCTGCCAACCAGACGCTGGGCGACCAGGCTGCCAACCAGACGCTGGGCGACCAGGCTGCCAACCAGACGCTGGGCGACCAGGCTGCCAACCAGACGCTGGGCGACCAGGCTGCCAACCAGACGCTGGGCGACCAGGCTGCCAACCAGACGCTGGGCGACCAGGCTGCCAACCAGACGCTGGGCGACCAGGCTGCCAACCAGACGCTGGGCGACCAGGCTGCCAACCAGACGCTGGGCGACCAGGCTGCCAACCAGACGCTGGGCGACCAGGCTGCCAACCAGACGCTGGGCGACCAGGCTGCCAACCAGACGCTGGGCGACCAGGCTGCCAACCAGACGCTGGGCGACCAGGCTGCCAACCAGACGCTGGGCGACCAGGCTGCCAACCAGACGCTGGGCGACCAGGCTGCCAACCAGACGCTGGGCGACCAGGCTGCCAACCAGACGCTGGGCGACCAGGCTGCCAACCAGACGCTGGGCGACCAGGCTGCCAACCAGACGCTGGGCGACCAGGCTGCCAACCAGACGCTGGGCGACCAGGCTGCCAACCAGACGCTGGGCGACCAGGCTGCCAACCAGACGCTGGGCGACCAGGCTGCCAACCAGACGCTGGGCGACCAGGCTGCCAACCAGACGCTGGGCGACCAGGCTGCCAACCAGACGCTGGGCGACCAGGCTGCCAACCAGACGCTGGGCGACCAGGCTGCCAACCAGACGCTGGGCGACCAGGCTGCCAACCAGACGCTGGGCGACCAGGCTGCCAACCAGACGCTGGGCGACCAGGCTGCCAACCAGACGCTGGGCGACCAGGCTGCCAACCAGACGCTGGGCGACCAGGCTGCCAACCAGACGCTGGGCGACCAGGCTGCCAACCAGACGCTGGGCGACCAGGCTGCCAACCAGACGCTGGGCGACCAGGCTGCCAACCAGACGCTGGGCGACCAGGCTGCCAACCAGACGCTGGGCGACCAGGCTGCCAACCAGACGCTGGGCGACCAGGCTGCCAACCAGACGCTGGGCGACCAGGCTGCCAACCAGACGCTGGGCGACCAGGCTGCCAACCAGACGCTGGGCGACCAGGCTGCCAACCAGACGCTGGGCGACCAGGCTGCCAACCAGACGCTGGGCGACCAGGCTGCCAACCAGACGCTGGGCGACCAGGCTGCCAACCAGACGCTGGGCGACCAGGCTGCCAACCAGACGCTGGGCGACCAGGCTGCCAACCAGACGCTGGGCGACCAGGCTGCCAACCAGACGCTGGGCGACCAGGCTGCCAACCAGACGCTGGGCGACCAGGCTGCCAACCAGACGCTGGGCGACCAGGCTGCCAACCAGACGCTGGGCGACCAGGCTGCCAACCAGACGCTGGGCGACCAGGCTGCCAACCAGACGCTGGGCGACCAGGCTGCCAACCAGACGCTGGGCGACCAGGCTGCCAACCAGACGCTGGGCGACCAGGCTGCCAACCAGACGCTGGGCGACCAGGCTGCCAACCAGACGCTGGGCGACCAGGCTGCCAACCAGACGCTGGGCGACCAGGCTGCCAACCAGACGCTGGGCGACCAGGCTGCCAACCAGACGCTGGGCGACCAGGCTGCCAACCAGACGCTGGGCGACCAGGCTGCCAACCAGACGCTGGGCGACCAGGCTGCCAACCAGACGCTGGGCGACCAGGCTGCCAACCAGACGCTGGGCGACCAGGCTGCCAACCAGACGCTGGGCGACCAGGCTGCCAACCAGACGCTGGGCGACCAGGCTGCCAACCAGACGCTGGGCGACCAGGCTGCCAACCAGACGCTGGGCGACCAGGCTGCCAACCAGACGCTGGGCGACCAGGCTGCCAACCAGACGCTGGGCGACCAGGCTGCCAACCAGACGCTGGGCGACCAGGCTGCCAACCAGACGCTGGGCGACCAGGCTGCCAACCAGACGCTGGGCGACCAGGCTGCCAACCAGACGCTGGGCGACCAGGCTGCCAACCAGACGCTGGGCGACCAGGCTGCCAACCAGACGCTGGGCGACCAGGCTGCCAACCAGACGCTGGGCGACCAGGCTGCCAACCAGACGCTGGGCGACCAGGCTGCCAACCAGACGCTGGGCGACCAGGCTGCCAACCAGACGCTGGGCGACCAGGCTGCCAACCAGACGCTGGGCGACCAGGCTGCCAACCAGACGCTGGGCGACCAGGCTGCCAACCAGACGCTGGCGACCAGGCTGCCAACCAGACGCTGGGCGACCAGGCTGCCAACCAGACGCTGGGCGACCAGGCTGCCAACCAGACGCTGGGCGACCAGGCTGCCAACCAGACGCTGGGCGACCAGGCTGCCAACCAGACGCTGGGCGACCAGGCTGCCAACCAGACGCTGGGCGACCAGGCTGCCAACCAGACGCTGGGCGACCAGGCTGCCAACCAGACGCTGGGCGACCAGGCTGCCAACCAGACGCTGGGCGACCAGGCTGCCAACCAGACGCTGGGCGACCAGGCTGCCAACCAGACGCTGGGCGACCAGGCTGCCAACCAGACGCTGGGCGACCAGGCTGCCAACCAGACGCTGGGCGACCAGGCTGCCAACCAGACGCTGGGCGACCAGGCTGCCAACCTGACGCTGGGCGACCAGGCTGCCAACCTGACGCTGGGCGACCAGGCTGCCAACCTGACGCTGGGCGACCAGGCCGCCAACCTGACGCTGGGCGACCAGGCCGCCAACCTGACGCTGGGCGACCAGGCCGCCAACCTGACGCTGGGCGACCAGGCCGCCAACCTGACGCTTGTTACCTTGTCAACCTGATGTGCCTTTGACATGTTTCTGCATGTACCTACTTATATCTGTGGTGATATTAAACTGAACTGATTTTACCATACTTATTTCTAAGCTATGAATGATTTAATCTGCCAGGAAGCACAACTGTTTGTTTTTGCCATTACTTTATGCATGCCTCCAAACTAAAACAATTGCATGTTAATTTTACATGTTAAGTTTCTTTATCAGAAATGAGTTTCTATTAACCAAAATAACACGGGTTTAAAAATGTTATGATGAAATTTATGAATTTTAGGGTTTTAAAATATAGTGTTTGGTTTTCCTAGGTCAATTTTTGACCTGTTGGTCCAATGGAACCCTATTGTGCTTTACAGCAGATGAGCACATGTAAAGACCCACTAAAACACCTGCACACCAGTGACGTGCGGTGATGTCAGTAAGAGGGTAGGTACTGAGTTGTGAAATGCAGATTACCTAATTTATTGTTTAGGCTAATCAAATTGTTACGCACAAGCGCGGCACACAAGCGCGTTGGATAGCAAGACATTTCCAATTAATCTATCAATCAAAATCAATCTAATGTAATTATATGACACTTTACAGCAACCAGCAGGCTACGGTGCTTAACAGAATGAGTATAATGACATCATCCAATAGAAAGAGTGAACATAGCGAACAGTAAAATCAGAAAAGGTCTCAAAGAAACCAAAGAATGAAACTGTCCCACCACAGCAACGTATTAAAAGCCTGATTCAACATATGTCTTGAGTTTGGACCTAAAAAGAGCCACATCTGTAACAGTGCGAATATCGGGGGGTAACTTGTTCCAGAGTCTCGGGGGAGCAACCGCAAAAGCCTGACCCCCCCCCACCGTTTACACCTGGACCTTAGGACTTCTGAAGCCAGCTGATTTGAAGACCGCAATGACAGTGTGTTCCCGCAAAGTTAAGATTTCAGACAAATACTCTGGGTGACATATTTTTTCTTTCTCTCACACACAGACACGCTAATGTCCAGCATCAGAATGCAAGTTATGAAACCATCTTTGTTCTAATTATTGCACAGCGGCTATGTTTGTCAGTCCCAGCCAGAAACAATGAAAACACACACTGCTCAACTGAATATGAAGGCAAATGGCTAGCAGCATTAGTTCAATCACACTAAGCCCAAAATAGTTTCTGACTCACCAATCGGTAGATTTGTACATAAAATCCATCCGACGCTTTCTCGTGAAGGCATCGATCACAGCGTTGTAAAACTCGTCTTTACGGTGCTTTAGTTTGCATCGTCTCTGACTCGGCGAGGGCTGAAAGACGTGCTGGCCCGGTCCGGTTCCGACTGGATGTTTTGATCCGTTTCAGGGTGGAAAATGTGCGAAGCTGTAGTTGCCGGTATTATATGAGCTGACGGTTTTTCCTGCTTGGTTAAAGCTGCGGGCAGGTTGTTCAGATCCAGGACCCCGTAGAGGTCCCGCCGCTCACTGTTAGCACGGCCACATAGCCACATCTCTTCTCCCATACCAGTCAGTTTGAAACGATGCGACGAGTATTTGTCCCTTTTGCTGCAGTAGTCCATTTAAGGCTGGCGTAGACCTCCATCTTGCTATTAGTTCCTTTTTTTGAATTAAAATCGAGTTTAGAGAAATTCCTCACCGCTGTGATATCGGCGGACACCGCTGCTGTCATTTTGACTTTGAATTTCGCGGGGTTTGCGCTTACAACGTAGCTGGTGTAATGACATCAGCTACGCAAAGGGACAGTAATATCTCAATTTTAATTGGTTCATGTTTGATATCTAACGGAGACGATTACTGGCATAACACATTTAACTGGTTAAATAAAGGTTAAATAAAATAAAATAAAAAAAATTTACGTACAAAGGCACGGCAGAGTTGTGCCTTTTGACGTACATGTTAAAGAATACAGGATCGAAGTGCGCATGCGCAACATTGGCTAATCGCTTGAATGGGCAGTAAAGGCACTGCTTATTCTGCCTTTTTTTCTATTTGATTATGCGTAACTGCTACATTTATCATCGTACCGTCTAAATAATTGGAACAACACACATATAAATCACAAGAATAATCAGTAAAAATACAAATACAAGTTTATAATACATTTATTTAATAAACATTTTTATGCTTGAATTTTGGCAAGGTAGGCACTGCCTACCCTGCCTGCACGTCACTGCTCATCTGGGGATAAAAACCCTGCTGCCCCCTCCCCCCCATCCTGTTGGCTCAGAGCTCCACAGACTAAGTCCACAGGTACAACTTAGTTTTGCACCAAATGTAAGTGTTGCAAAAGTCGAGGGTGCAGACTCGCCGCTGTGGAAAAGTGACTGAAGTGAAAAAAAAAAATGAAATAAAGTACAAGTACAGAATTTTTTTCTACAAGCTCTCAAATCATATTCTCTAAGTGCTCACATCACATCTACGCGCTCTCACATTTGCACCATATTTACCTTCATATTCTTTGTTGAACTTTATTGCTTTACAAACACCAAAGCAAGTAAGCGCTGTGACTAACATTACTCTTCTGAAGTGATTTTGGAGAGGGAAATTAGGTAGAAATACTCTGGTTGACTAGCATGACACCATTGTATTCATATAATAATCAATCCAGGTTAACGTGAATGACAGTGACTTCATGTTGCTTCCTCTAAATTTCAGGTTGTGGTTGACTAGCGAGGCCAGCTCGTCAGTTTGATAAACTGACCAGACCTGCATGCCTCTTGTTTCTTTGGGCTAGTTGTATTAGCTTTAGCCTGGCTGGTAGTGCCTTTCTGCTTGTTTCTTTAAGCTAACTATTTTAGCTTTAGCCTGGCTGGTAGCAGCTTTCTGCTTGTTTCTTTAAGCTAACTATTTTAGCTTTAGCCTGGCTGGTAGCGCCTTTCTGCTTGTTTCTTTAAGCTAACTATTTTAGCTTTAGCCTGGCTGGTAGCAGCTTTCTGCTTGTTTCTTTAAGCTAAATATATTAGCTTTAGACCGGCTGGTAGTGCCTTTCTGCTTGTTTCTTTAAGCTAACTATATTAGCTTTAGCTTGGCTGATAGCAGCTTTCTGAAGTGGGAAATGGCCGGGAGACGTTGTGATTATGTTGCATTAATCAGGGGGTTTAGTTTGTATTTGAGGAAAACATAAAACCCCAACTACTGTAGCGTCACTCACTACCCATCAAATACTATGACATCACTGTGTCAGAGCCAGCTGTTGCCAACGGTAGGCTACTTTTCTACACACGGAGAGCCTCACTTCCCATACCAAACCCTGTCGGACTAACGTCACATACACACGTTGCCCACATGGCTACCTGTCTTAAAGGGGAATGGTCGGATGGTAATAATCATGTAAAGGAGAAACGGTGAAAGGTTACTTTTCTATCAAGCAGCAAAAAAGTATTAACGTCAACATCGTAACGTCCTGCAATGTGACTTTCGCGCATGCGCACATCGCGATGTCGATGCTAAAACACAATATTGTTCAGCCCTAACTGACGGTATACTTCAGTAAGCTAGTTTACCACTTTTATCTTGGGTAATGCCACATGTAAGTATATCTTAGTTTATTTAGAATCCCAACATAGGTTATACTACGTACACTGTATAACAATACATTACGTGTTTCTTTATTTCATCTTACATTTTTGCTAGCCTGTTGTGTAGTTATATTGTTTTTACAATTATCTTTGTTTAATATATGTGACTCATTACTATCTAAGTAACTGGTCATTGTGTTTTCTCCCAGTTTCACCCTTTGTTACTCAAATAAACGTGTTACAAGGATCCCGGTCGCCAGTGCTTGATGGTGGAAGGTGTTTAGCTGCTGGTCAGATTGCACAGCGTTACGTACTAGAAGGACAAGACATATTTCATGGTAAGTATTTCCAGGTAATCTCTGCACCTCTAATCTCTGCACCTCTGTTATTCTAATATTACCATGTAATAAAATTGAAACAGGCAGTTTTGCATTTTCCACCACTGATTCATGGTTTTTATTTCAGAAACTACCGGAAGCATTTCCAAGTAATCACTACACCTCTGTTTTGGTATTATTACCATGTAATTAAATCGAAACAGGCAGTTTTGCATTTTGCACCACTGCCTTCTAAATCTCTAACCATGCGCCATTTCTTGCCTAAAACAATATAACCAACAATATGTTAAATTAAATTTGATAGATGTAACTCCCTGATGGTCTAATGGCTAGGATTTGGTGCCCTCACCGCCGCAGCCGGGGTTCAATTCCCGGTCAGGGAATGGTCAGGACTTGACAGATACAGATTTAAAAGAGCAAGTTTTTGGTTGATTTGTCAAATTCTTCCTCATTAGTTTAACGTTTTAAAGAGTACCATTTCCTTTAAATCAGACCCCGACAGTGGATGTATCCTTTTGTCCTCATTGATGGGTCATAAACACTTCATCTGCCTCTATCTCAATAACAATTCTTTTCATTTTTTCAAGCAGTTACTAAACCCCTAACCAACATTTTTAACTGAAAACCAATGTATGTGAGAGTCCAGTAATGTTATTGTTGGATTCAGGTCCAAATTTTGACATTTTAGCGCAACGCAAAGGTGCATAACAGATTTTTATTCTACATACCTGGAGCGATGCAAAGCAGGGGTGGCCAACTAGTCAAGGAACAGCAAGAGACTTGGTATTTAAGACTACAAACTGACTATGTGACAGATGTGTAATCTGTCATGGCCTTCCTTCTGAAGCTCTAGCCAGGCGCCATTCCTCGCCTAAAACAATATGAGTCATTCCAGTAAATGAAAAGAAAACTCACATCTGCAAAGATAAATTTGAAAGATGTGACTCCCTGATGGTCTAGTGGCTAGGATTCGGCGCTCTCACCGCCGCGGCCCGGGTTCGATTCCCGGTCAGGGAATGGTCAGGACTTGAGAGACTCAGGTGTGATGTTTGAAAGAATAAGTTCCTGGACTTGATTTTGATTTGTCAAATTCTTCCTCATTAGTTTAAATGAATTGACAACATCAGTTATATGACTTACAGTTCTCAAAGACGCACACAATCTCAACTGGTTATCCTATTGACAGCTAATCTCTTTTTCTTTTCTCTCACTTTTTGTCTCTGTCTGGCCTTATGTATTTGCTTGTATTACATTAAGTGACCTGCATACCAATGACCGTAAAGATTAATATGTACTGTACATGGTTTTCAGAACTGTACCTTCAGATATAGGTAAGGCCACTTGGGTTATCTTTGGGCTGCTCTATATTCACCTGCAGAATGATAAACCCTAGAGTTGGCTTACTCCAGGTTATTTAAGCAACAAACGTCCCTGGGTGGACTTGAACCACCATCCTTTCGGTTAACAGCCGACTGCGCTGACCTATTGCGAACAAGGTGAGGGCCATGGGGCCTCTGAGCATCATTTATAGACTAATTAATTATTCTCGAGTCAAATTTGATTGGAAAACACATACTAACATGAACATAGAAGGGCCATGTCGGGCCTCTGAACATCACTTATAGACCAAGTAATTATTCTCAAGTCAATCTTTTTATTGGAAAACACATACTTACATGACCATAGAATGTTGTTAGTTTTCTCCTTTTAAGTAATGCATATTAGTATCTCCATACTTCCAGCCACAATCTCCTATATTACTGACACATTTCATCTCTCCTCCATCTGTACAGGCTTGGCAATATACTTAAAATATAAAAGTAAAAGTAGCCTTATGAATGACAAAGCTCCCTGGACCAGACAGATGTTACTAGAGAGCACACTGAGAAACTACAGTGGACATGGAGAAAAGACTCTTTATTCTTTATTCTTTATATGCCATTGCCTACATTTTAAATGGCTGTCTGCCAATAGGCCTAAAACATATATAAACATATAGCCTATTTATATTGACAGAGACTGGGACTCCAGGTTAATAAGATTCTGACCGAGTAGCAAGATATGAATTCAAGTGTGATTTTGTGACAAATCTGTGTATGTTCCAATTTAATTAGATTAAATTTTGTAATGGTAACTCCAGGGAAATTATTTGAAATTTAGTGAGGACTAGATTAGAACTGGATTTAAAGCTGATTGTGGTTTCCAACTTCGGCCCAGGTGTGTCTGTTAAAACACAGATGGAGACAACTTCTCTCTGTTGATTTATTACAATCAATCATCAGTATAAACATGGGGGGGCAGCTCTGCTATGAATGTGTGTGTGGTTCTGGAGACTAGGGATGAGCAAGTACAGAATTATCTGTATCCGGATCCGTACTCGGAGTGGGCGGGGCCTAAACCGGAAGTGGTCAGATTTAACCCGGAAGTGTGTCAGGTTCTCTTGAAATGTGCGGGGCTTTAATCGTTATGTTATTTTAAGCATGCAATTGATATGAATTGATCAGAAATTGTTATATTTATTGCTGATTAGAAAACTATTTACATGACAGCATCAAGCTTCAGATCAATGGTGTTGTCATGGTAACAAACTATATAGGCCTACAGTATATAACACATTTTGCAACAATAAATACAGCAATGTGGTTGCAATTATTAAGTAAAATGTAATGAACAATAGTTTTCATACTCAATAATTTAACTTTATTTTTTTAACTTTTAATTTTTCTATTATCAGTGTGATCAATTCTTTTTTTTATTGGTTCTTTTTTATTTTCCCACCAGGTATGTGGGAGTGTCTGTGCCTGTGAGTGAGTAGGATATATACAGCTCTGGAAAAAATTAAGAGACCACTGCATTATTATCAGTTTTTCTGGTTTTACTATTTATAGGCATTTGTTTGATTACAATAAACACGTTTGTTTTATTCTACAAATGTTTTGACAACATTTCTTCTAAATTCCAAATAAAAATGTTGTTATTCAGATTATTTCTTTTAAGAAAATGACAACTCATCAAAATAACAAAAAAGATGCATTGTTTTCAGACCTAAAAAAATCCTAAGAAAACCAGTTCACATTCATTCTTAAACAACACAATACTAATATTTTTACTTAGGAAGAGTTCAGAAATCAACACTTGGTGGAATAACCTTGATTTTTAATTACAGCTTTCATGCGTCTTGGCATGCTCTCCACCAGTCATCACATTGCTGTTGGGTGATGTTACGCCACTCCTGGCACAAAAATCCAAGCAGCTCAGCTTTATTGGATGGCTTGGGACCATCCATCTTCCTCTTGATCAAATTCCAGAGGTTTTCAATGGGGTTCAGGTCTGGAGATTGGGCTGGCCATGACAGGGTCTTTATCTGGTGGTCCTCAATCCACACCTTGATTGACCTGGCTGTGTGGCATGGAGCGTTGTCCTGCTGGAAAAACCAATCCTCAGAGCTGGGGAACATTGTCAGAGCAGAGGGAATCAGGTTTTCTTCCAGGATAACCTTGTACAATGCTTGATTCATTCGTCTTTCACAAAGACAAATCTGCCCAATTCCAGCCTTACTGAAGTACCGCCAGATCATCACTGATCCTCCACCAAATTTAAAAGTGGGTGCCGGACACTGTGGCTTGTAGGCCTCTCCAGGTCTCCATCTAACCATTAGACAACCAGGTGTTGGGCAAAGCTGAAAATTTGACTCATCAGAGAAGATGACCTTACTCCAGTCCTCTAGGGTCCAATCCTTATGGTCTTTTGCAAACTTTAGCCTGGCTTGTCTTTGCTTCTCATTGATGAAGGGCTTTTTTCTGGCTTTGCACGACTTCAGCCCTGCTTCTAGGAGCCGGTTTTGCACAGTCTTTGCTGTGCACTTCAGCCCAGTTGCTGTTAGACATTCTTTTTGTAAATCACTTGATGTCATCGTACGGGTTTTGAGTGACAAGCGAATGAGTTGGCTGTCATCCTGGTCTGTGGACAATGGTTTCCGCCCTCTTCCAGTCTGTAGCTTTGTTGTCCCCAATGTCTGTTGCTTGATCTTGTTCTTATGAACTGCCGTCATTGAAATGTTAAGGATGGAAGCAACTTCATACTCTCTGTACCCTTCTGCCAGTAAAGCCAGAATTGAACCGTTCTTTTCCTCACTCAAAACTTTTCTTTTAAACTCTTTTGGCATGATCAATTGTTCCTTTCTTTGTTTAGATTACCTGTGTGGTACTAGTAGCCCTGTTTTCGCCATCCAGCAGGCCCTATTGCAAGAGGCTAGTGATGACCACAGCAGTGGGTTTTATACTTTTCCTCGTTAAATAAGATTTGGCTCAGGTGATCACTTAATCAGCACCTCATTAAGTAGAATGAGGTGTGCCAGTGTTGGAATTTACCAGCCACTGGAGTGGAATGGCTGCCATACATGTAGAGATACTGATTTAAGACAAATAAAGGAGTGGTCTCTTATTTTTTTCCAGAGCTGTATATATATATATATATTAGAGAGAGAGAGAGAGAGAGAGAGAGAGAGAGAGAGAGAGAGAGAGAGAGAGAGGAGGGGCTGGGGTTGGAATGTGTTTGTGTGTGTAACTTAATTTGTAATATTATTCATTTATACCGCAACTGCCTTTTATTTTTTTTATAAAACACAGCAAGAAAGTTTCAGACACTGACACAAACTGGTTAGAGCCAGCAGGCAGTTTAAAAAAAAAAAAAAAAAAAACTCCGACGACAGAGATGTAACACGAGTAGCATTCTACCGAGCACTATGTCTGAACAAACTCCACGGTTACCAGAAGTCTCCTGGTTACTAGGTACTAGTTCAAACTGAAGTATAAAACAAACCTGAAGCTGAAGAAACCCTAAATGTTAACGGAAAAAGCCCGCGGACCTGGAGGGGAGAGAGCTGCTCACTTCTCCGTGTCCCGTGTGCGAGTGAGCGGCACACAGCAACAGGAGTCTGTCTGTGTAGGGAGGGGCGCTGGGACTAGCCAATCACAGAATAGTGTAGGGGAGGGGCGCTGGGACTAGCCTATCATAGAATAGTGTAAGGGAGAGGCGTTGTGACTGGCACTGTGACTAGCCTATCACAGAACGGAGACGCAGTCAATGGAGAATTTCATTGAATCCGAGTACAGATATTGACTCGCATTACTCGGATAATACTTGTACTCGGCAAAAGTGCTTTATCCGTACCGGATACTCGTTTCAGCCGAGTACTCGGCTCATCCCTACTGGAGACGTAATGAAACAGTAACCTTGACCTTTGACCTCCAAAAGTGAAATCAGTTCATCCGCGACTCCTAGTCGTTATGTATGCCAAATTTAAAGTGCTTCCCTCTAGGCGTTCAGAGATATTGCATTCACAAGAATCGTATGGACAGACATGAGGACACAGTCACCTTGACATTGAACCTTTGACCTCCAAAATCTCATCAATTGATTTGCGAGTTCATGTGAATGTTTTTGGAAACTATGAAGAAACACATACATGGGCATTGTGATAAGATGGTGCTGTCTATCGTTGTTTCTGAGATCAACAATACCTTCTAAAGTTGAATAGCTATTGCGTACCCGGTAATATTAGAGAAGAGCTCTCGTTGGCACTGTAGGCGGACAATTTAGAAAATTAAGTTACTTTACACTTTAAACTGTTACATCTCCTCTGAATTACCATCTGCAAATTTTCAAGCCTCGTTGGCATGCCGACCACCATCTACAGTAGGTAAATCACTGGCTAGCTATGCATGAGTACCTCATATCTTTTACCAGGTTCAGGTGGTTAATAGTTATGGTCAAATGAAGCTTCATTAAGCTTTCTGAACAATGTTCTTCATTTTCTGAACACATTCACTCAGTAGTGTTTATTATTGGTTGTGCATCTGTGATTGCCTAGAGGTCTCTCAGTCCAGCACCTCTCCCGCTCATCTTTGTTAGTTTTACACTGTCCAGCATAAATCGCTGACACCATACCTCACACTCATCCATGCATACACTCACCACTGACTAAACTGACTACCACCATCATTGAATTATCATTTCTTTTGTTGTGGTCATATTCTCGCATTTCCTTCAACCTTTGCACACGGTCTTTTGTCCTGGCCTTTTCATGGGGTCATGACAAAGCATCTAGGGTCAATTTTAGCCTTTGTGTGAGTACATAGGTTTCCAGATACATTGTTTTTGTGAAGAGTGACGACCAAATTGTTAGTTTTCTGAAATTTTGCAAACCATTACAATGCCTTTCATAGCCTCGTTGGCGCTACCCAGAACGTATTTGTCCACTTTCTCATCTCCTTTTTTACCAATCAAACCCAAAGCTCCCTTCCATTTTTTGCCAATCACGAGAGACTTCATATCCATTTCTTGCCAATCAAAAAAGCGCCTCCTCTTGGCAACGCCCATCTCCATTTCCTACCAATCCAAACGCATTTTCTGCTTCGATGGCAGCTTTGCTGCAATCGCAAGAGAAGACGACTCATCTCGGTATTTTTCCACGGAAAATAAAGTAAGTTATTACTGGCACCACATCTCATGAATTAAACTTGTCAAAAGTTCATGTAATTGATGTATTTGTTTGACCGCAATGTCATATTGTTGTGCACTTTGCTAGTTAAGAACAGCTTATAACGTTATGCTGCTGTAAGCAGTAGTAGCTAGTGTATTAACGCTACGGTAACGTTAGGCCAAACGTCACCGTGACATGTTGTGCATTAAACCTGTTACATGTTCATGTAATGTATGTAGCTATGTGTTTATTTGCCTGCGAAGTCATGTTGCGGTGCACTTTTCTAGTTGAGAAGAGTATAACGTTAGTCAACAGGATAGGCTACGTTATGTGTATCACTTTATGTATAAAGTAACATCAATATGTTAAGTAACGTCAGGATCTTAAGTTAACGTTTGCTGTAATTTAATTTTTATTTTAAAATATTATTATTATAATATATTTTATAGTTTTTAGTAGCGTTAGAGAGAGAGAGAGAGAGAGAGAGAGAACTGATAAATTGATTGAATTGACATCAGTCCCTTATAATTTATATTACTTTAAGATTAGCATTCAAACGTTTACCCCAACTTCAGTCCACTGTAGTATTTGTTGACAATAAAATTAATGTAATATAATAATATTAATGTTGATAATGATTATAATAAGCCTCAATTATGACTCAAGCCCCTGTACTAGCAATGTTACAACATGCTTTACTATAAGATGAAGGTAGATAGATTTAGATGAGAGAAATTAGCTATTCCATGGTCATGCCTGTAATATATCATTATTTGATTAAATCTTATACTATAGTTTTGTCTTTTTGGATACAATAAGGGACCTTATTAAGTGCCTAACTATTGACATTATTGCTCTATTGTCCTACTGAGTTTTAATCTCAGATGGCTTCTAAGGCTAAGAAGCATCGTGCCATGGGGGACGATGAATGGCTGTCCCGGCTGAGGACGTTTGCCGCTACAGGGGTCTGGCCTACTGATGCTGGGAATAGACCGGCCCCTAGGCAAAAGAGATGGCATGAGCTCTATCTTAAGGTACAGCTTTTTACATGTTTTTTTTAACAACTATCAACAATTAATTAATATCATGTAACATTCTGGTGCATTTTAATTTTGGATAATTACAGATAGAGAAGTGTCCACTCCAGCAGCGGGGGCAGATGTCTCTTTTTGGTGGAGCACAGGTCTGCACGTGTGGATTTCACACTAAGAAGGTAAAGTTCATTGGGATATTTAAATGATAGAAGTATACTAAAGATGCAATCATAATGTATGTTGTTAAAATTGACTTATATTTGTGGCTGTTGATTTCTTTGATATTTGTATTAGAAAACTAATGTGCAGACAGCCACACCTGCTGCTGCAGCTGGCCCAGCTCCGTCAACTGCTGCTGACCCTGCTGCTCCAACTGCTGCTGGACCCTCTGCTGGTCGAATGCAACCCAAATTCTCCCTTGAAATGGTAAAGGGCATTACTATTTAATAAAACATATAAACAGAATCAATGCAAACAGTAGCTTTAATTACATGTATATTGCTTTGACCTGTACAACTCTATGATCATTTACTGTAACTTGTGACATTTCATCCTTCCCCAGTTATTCAAACCACGGTTTGGTGGCTCACACACTGCAACACTGAAGCCCAACCTCAGTATGGCCAGGAAACCTTCTCAGGTATGATGCCACATATTGTTTAATTATAATGCATTTAGTTAATAATGCCTTTTATTAGTTTGCCTCTGTGTCCACCCCAGCTACCCAGCCTGCAGCCGTCTTCATGCCTGAAGAACAACTAGTAAGGGGGATTAAAGAATAGCTAAGAAAAAGAATACCTAAATGGGCAATTATTCCATAGTATTGTGTGCGTAATATTAGTGATAACTTTTAATCGTTGGTCTGATGTTGTTTTTCAGGCTGTGGATGAACACAACATGCCCGGAATGGATCTTGTGGACAGTCTAGCAGAGTATCTGGTGGGTCTGAAGAACCATACTGGTTTGACCTTGAGCAACCAACAGGCCAGCACCATCATTGACCTCTGGCAGAGCCTGCTGCCATATGACCAGCAACGGGTGGTGTTTGCTGCCAGACACCAAGACAGGCTCATAGTAGGAAAGTTCAGGTCTCCAAAACTACGGGCAGAGTTTACTCCTGGTGTGGAGAGCCTGAAGCGGTGTGTGCTGGGATCCATTGCCTCCCTGCCCAGTGGCCAGACTGCTGCCGCTTGGTGGAAGCCATTTGTATCAGACTCTGTGATTTAGACAAGAATCCAAAAAGGAAAGTAAGGGTAAAGTACAGGACTATACTACAAGATGGACTTGTGTCCTGCAGGATTACGGCAAAATCCGTCAGCTTATTCTGGGTAATGGATCCATCATGCAGAGCACTACACTGCAGCTGGTTGAGATCAATCAAACAACCCTCATGCAGTGGCATAATAAACGGGTGAAGCGCCAGGATGTTACACTGATCCTGCAGGGAATAAATCTACCTGCCCGAATTGCTGTGGCCTCGGAGGCCCTTCCACCTGCCAACATCCACGCTGCTGCTCCTCCTCAAACACACTGCACTGAACATGTTTACAACCTGCCCCCAAGCACTGTGGGGTTGGCAAAGACAAAGTGGTGGCAGGGAGTAGCCCCCGTCACCACTGCCCCACAGGCTATCATGCCAAAGCCATCAGCCCAGAATCAGATTTTTCCACAGCCTCCTGCTTCTGGTCCTTGTTCTTCCCTCAAGCAACCTCTGTCTATCCTCAAGCCCCAGGAACTTTGTTTGCTGTTCCAACACTAGCATACCGTGCCCCCCATATACCAGTTGCCCCTCTTGCTCCATCCGCACCTCCACCTGCCAGTGGTCGCCCTGCCTCTAAGGCAAGGTTTAATAAGAGGAAGGTGGAGTACAACACTTGCAGGAAGTGTGGACAATTCAGGACCGCAGAAACTGGGCACAGCCAATATCAAGGCACTATCTACTGCCCAAATACAGAAACACTGTCAAAAGAGTTGTGGTTAGATCAGATTAAAAAATCAAAAATGTAAATGTATAATGTAAATAGAAAATGTGAATAGTTAGATTTTATAATAGTATACAATACTATTATGTATTGTGATTTATAAGTTATGTGTGTTTTAATCTTTGTACAGAATTAGTTTGTTGGTTCTCTTATTTGTCTAAATGGCGTAAAAACCTTTGTATAGTCAGTCATTTCTTAATGAATTAATATTAAAAACAATATTATTTGTTACCTAAAGACATATTGTTTTGTTGAGATCAATAATGTAATAAAGTTGGCATGTATTATATTAATTGGCTTCATTTCAATATTATTCCAAATCATAGTGTACACACTGCTGAGCATATGACTTGCCTTTATCCACCCTACTTCCATTCAATGATTACTGCAAGACATACTAGCTTTTAGAGAAAAGAGAACTAAAAAATGCTCGGTTTAATATTTATTTCTAAATAAACAATATTTATTATATAGACTAACTTTTAATATTGACCAAATATATTTATGGACAGTGTAATATAGTCTTCTGACACTAGGTGGGGATCGAGCCTGTGACCTTTGGATCTACATTAAGCTTCCCTTATTTCTCAGAAACATTCCAATTTCAGCAATTAAATTAAAATCTGACTTAATAGAAACCCTAAAACTCTTTCACTTTGTGGGTAATTTAGCATCTTTCTCCTCTTTTCTCTCATGTTTTCCTTTTTTCCTCCTTTTTCCTCTTTTTCCTTCTCCCCTCCTTACAGACTATTGTTCCCCAACATTGATTGTATTGAGATCAAAGACCAAATTGTTTAGTTTTCTTTTCAACCATTGCAAATGTTTTCAAAGCCTCGTTGGCGCAGTAGGCAGCGCGTCAGTCTCATAATCTGAAGGTCATGAGTTCAAACCTCACATGTGGCAGGTGTTTTAAAAAAACAAAAAAACACAACTGATGCTGAAAATACAGTGACATTCAAGTGGTTGAACACTAGCACATGAATGGAATTTATCATGCTTTGTTCATTTCTGAGATTGATACAATAAAAAGAATGGTAGCTAACCAGTGAAAAGGGTTATAGAACATATTATACTGTATGTGGTATGTCCTTGGACATACTATCCAAGCAGGGAGATGAGTACAGAGATTTGGGTGCTAGCAAGATGGATGTAGGTTGCCCATTGTTCATTTAGACATACCAGAAACCTGCTTGAAAAACAGCCACAGTTCTTTTTAAAGACTTGTGCATGGACAACACATGATATGGCAGTGTCTGAAGTGTTCAGGCATGTCAAATGGACAACTCATCTAGCAGAATGTGCACGCCTGAACAGGGACTTGAACCCTGGACCCTCAGATTAAAAGCCTGATGCTCTACCGTCTGAGCTACCCAGGCTTCTAAAGCAATTTGTTGTAGAAAAAACAATCTGCTGAAAAATGATAAAGTGTGATAACATTTTTTAATAGCAATATTGGCAGTTTTTAAAAAACATTTGGCTTTTTTTAAGTTTTTTTTTCCAATGACATTAACAAGCATACCATTAGTTAGGGGGCCTGTGTTTGTCACTATGTGGCGATCTGATATTTGCAGGTAGGGTCGCTGAGTGGTCAAAGGCGCTGGATTAAGGCTCCAGTCTCTCTAGAGGCGTGGGTTCAAATCCCACCACTGCCATTTACATATATTACATAGCTGGAAGCTAACCAACGTGGTATCTTACAGCTAAATACATACATAAATACAGCACATTTACATTTACCATGACAACACCATTAATCTGAAGCTCGATGCTGTCATGTAAATAGTTTTCTAATCAGCAATAAATATAACAATTTTTGATCAACCCATATCAATTGCATGCTTAAATAACATACCGGTTAAAGCCCGCACATTTCAAGAGAACACGACCCACTTCCAGGTTAAATCTGACCCCTTCCGGTTTAGGCCCCGCCCAGTCCGAGTACGGATCCGGATACAGATAATTCATGTGGTAAACAGATACAGATACAGATAATGCTGTACTCGCTCATCCCTAATAAACACCGTTCTAGGTAACTGCTTCTGTCAGGCTCCACGTCATCTATTCTTCAAGGAAATGGTGTGGAGTCATAACAAACCCAGTTGTCTCCCATCAAGGAGAAACACACAGATGGCAGATACAGAAGTCATATACTCTAAGAGGCATTGGAGATCTTATTATGAATAATTAATATGAAACTCATTGGTTAAATGTAATTTTCCCATTACACCTCTCAGATCTGGCAGGTTCATAATTATTTGGCTGCTGGCTTTTCCTCCTCTTCCTCATCCCAGTCAGTCGCCGTAGTTCTAGTGCCAGGCTGAGACTTCGCTCCCCAGTGTGACGTCATCGCCAAATTGACTTAATAAACCAGCGAATACTAAAAATGACCAAAAACTAACTTTTAACATTATTTGGAGACATTTAAAAAAGTGATATATATACATATCTTGATTGCTTTTTGTACCCAATAATCAACAGTGGTGGTTAACCCGCAACATTCTGAGACCAATTAATGCAAAGAAAGGACTGGAGCATTTATTGGAGAGAATAAGTAGGCTGACACTGAAGTATTGAGACATCAGTGACTGAGAATCTAATTCAATCTACATATCGGTCTTCTTAAAGATCTAAATAGATTTTCTCACCTCAGAGTCATCTGGAGCACGTAACGATTAGCTTCTGTCCCTCTGAACCCTGAGTGACAATCACTCTGCAGTGAATGAGATGCAGTTCCCCCCAGTCTAACCAAGACTGTACTTTCAGGGATCATTTCTAGAGTTTCTGACTTGAGGAATGTGTTTCTAAAGTGTTTGGTCTCGCTGACCACGATGATGAGTCGTGATATTCCTTTCTGAGCGTGAAGCTGACAGAGAGTAATGATTCACTTCATGTACTCTCTGTCATTGATGATCGTTCTTTGCTTCTTTATGGAGCATTGAGGAAGGGAATATGATCAGAGTGGTAGTAGCAGATATGTAGAAATTAAATGTGTGAAGGTAACCAAATATGCTAAGTTATAGTCAGTCTTGAAGTATATTTAGTCCATGGTGGACAAGGTTCCTTTAAAGGGTTAACACCTATCTTCTTGACTTTAATGTCTTATGTCCAGTGTAAAAATGTAAATTGAGTTAAGCCATAACTCCTCTTTACTTCTACCTTTGCTTTTCCTACTTTGACATGTCAAAAATGTGCATTGTTTGAAAGCCCATCTCTACACATCCATGTTCCACTCTCACAGGTGTTTCCACTTAACTAATCAGACTGTGTAGCCTTTACAGGCTCAGCTTGATTGACATGTATTAAAGGGGTGGAACGGTTCACTGAAGTCCCGGTGGACGGGATGGCGTGTTGGAATGAGGTTTGAGTACATACAGCAAATACTTGAAGCCAGGTTACTCTACGAGTGGATACGGGGCATTGAAGGTGATGTGGAAATCCTGATTGATTCAGTGATTTTTTGGCCCTATTTGTATTTGTGTCTAAAGGCTGGTTAACCACTGTAGGGAGGAGACGCTGGACAGTTTCTTTTGTCTCGTTCCAGTGATTGGCATGTCTGGGTGATGGCGTTGGATATCCGGGTTTGAATCCAGCCTGAGGCCCTTTGCTGCATGTCACTCCCCCTCTCTCTCCCCTTTCATATCTTCAACTGTCCTCTCAATTAAAGGCCTAAAATGCCCAAAAAATAATCTTAAAAAAAAAAAAAAATGTTATATGTTTAAATTATAGCCGATAGAGAGAGATCCACCCATTACCTTTAATTTATATGCGTTGTACTTTTCCCTTGCCGGGTGAGTTAGGGAAGCTGTTACAGCATAGCAGAGTTTTCTGTCCACCTCCACACGCGTAGTCTTCTCTTCAAGCAGACTTACTGCCTCCTGGTCTTGTCTTGACCTGGTTACCACTTTCTCATTTTTGTGTGGCAGCACATCCAGCTGCAAGACATTTTCAACAATCTGGAAGAGCTCCATGTTGGAAGGAACAGTGGACGTCAGAAGGTACTGTTGCGGCCGTAGCTGTTGCTCTACGATCCGTGCTGGGCTCTGAAACGTTCCCCCCCAGTCTGGTTCGAATGGTGAGTGTTCCATCTGGTGGACCGAGCTTCACTGGCTCTATGGGGGTGAGATGTGGATGATCAGCACCAATGGGAAGGAGTGGGCTGGCGTTCTCAAACTGCTGAAGGGAGAGACCTGCCAGGTACTTCTACCTCTTCTGCAGACTGAATGGATAGGATTGATTCGCCAAGCCTAGGCGAGCTAAGCCATTACTCCCAAATCTGCCAGTCAGTATACTGTACGTTTAGCTTATACAAGGTAATAGACAAATTAAGACTTAACAGGGTAGCTACTTATGGAGGTGCTGTGGCTTAGTTGGTTAAAGTGCCTGTCTAGCAAACAGGAGATCCTGGGTTCCAATCCCAGCAGCATCTTGTTTTTGGAGAGATTACCTCTTTTGGCGTGTCATCATCAACCCAATCCCTGTGAAAGTACCCTGGTAGCAAATGAAAATTGCCTGTTACATTTACACAGAAACACCAATAACATGCCCACAAGGTGTTCTATTTGCCTGATAACTAATGAAATTAATTAATAAATGCGCTACTTTGGCTCCACTACAGTTCTGTGTCAGTCAACTGCTCCATCTCACTCACCACTGTGTCAGACTTAATGCCCCGCCCACAACAACATCTGATTAGCAGGCAACTTAAAAACAAGTACAGGTCATCTCTGCAACAACAAGGTGTTGCTGGGATTTGAACCCAGGCACTTCTGCTGACTAGACAGGCACTTTAACCAACTAAGCCACAGCACCTCTGGGGATGACCACGGATGCATGGCCATTATGGAGGTACTCGGTGTAAACAACTGAGGTGGTTGGGTCATCTGGTAAGGATGCCTCCTGGGGTTCTCCGTAGAGAACTGGTCCAGGCACGTCCAGCTGGGAGGAGGCCTCGGGGAAGACCCAGGACTAGGTGGAGAAAGTACATCTCCAACCTGGCCTGGGAACGCCTCGGGATCCCCCAGTCGGAGCTGGTTTATGTGGCTCGGCAAAGGGCAGTTTGAGGTCCCCTGCTGGAGCTGCTGGACAAAGATGGATGGAAGGAGGGAACCCTTTTCACTAGCTCATTGTATTCTTGCAAGACGGACTTTGCTGCAGGAGGTGCTGTAGCTTAGTGGTTAAAGCGCCTGTCTCGTAAATAGGAGATACTGGGTCCAAATCCCAGCAGTGCCTGGTCATCACGGTATGAAGTGTTACCACATGGTTGCCGATACTTAACGTGTGCAATCCAGTTATTGCCTGATTTTTTTTAGATCACTAAAGTGACATGTGATGTTGTATTGTACCCTAACATTACATGTGTCCATGTAAAGCGAATAAAAGCCTTTTGTTGGAGGTGTTTTTGCAACTTTAGTGTGAAGATTATAAAGGTTTTATTATCATGAATTCCTTTAGTCTTACCTTGGAAGCTTAGGGCTCCTGCACACTGCCTGCATGGCGTGAGCGTGTCAGCTGAGGTTAGAATGCCTACCGTATTGGTCAATACTGTTAACATGGGAGAAATAAAAACAGACACGCCACACAGCAAACGCTATGTTGACTGTTGAGGAGGACTAAATTAGGACTGTGTTTTAAGCTTTCCATGGCTTTCCATGAGAAATGGCATGATGGGAAAGGGTCTCTCATCTCTCAAGGTCCTTGCATAAGACTTCTGTTGTTCTCGGTACGCCTGCCTATGAACAGTGAGTCCTGAGGCGTCGCTCAAGGACACGTCCAGCTGTTTTCATTTGCCGGAGTTCGTAAGGGTCCCCTGCTGGAGCTGCTGGACAATGATGGATGGATGGAATCAACCCTGTTCATTAGCTCATTGTATTCTTGCAAGACAGGCTCTCTGTAGAAGGCGCTGTAGCTTAGTGGTTAAAGCGCCTGTCTTGTAAACAGGAGATCCTGGGTCCAGTTCCCAGCAGTGCCTAGTTATCACTTAATGAAGATCCTGGGTCCAAATCCCAGCAATGTCTCATTATCAGTTAAAATTTATGTTATCTGCACTACAAAGTTTATATATTTGTTATTTATTTTTGCTAAAGTTACTTATAGTTCTCAAGGACGCACACGATCTCAGCTGATTATCCTCCGGACAGCTTGTCTCTTTTTTTATTCTCTCACTTTTATCTTTGTGTGGCATATGCGCCCGCTCGTGGTGTGAGGCGCGTGTCAGCGCTATTCTTCTCACAATCACTCCTGATATACAACCTTTAGTACAAAACTAAAGTAACAAGCCAGTTTTGTAAAATTTAAGGAGAAGAAAGTACCTATGTTTATGTTAAAATGTAAGGAGTAAAAGTAAAAAGTTGCCACAAAAATAAATAGTAAAGTAAAAAATATCTGAAAAATGAACTTGAGTACAGTAATGAAGTATTTGTACTTCGTTAATTCCTATCTCTGATGACCGTAAAGAGTATACTGTGACTTTTTATGAATATTTTGACTTACTATACTATGACTGATTTTTTTTGACATTTTATGAATTTTTGACATAGTATACTATGACTTTTTACGATTTTTTGACATACTATACTATGACTTTTTATGAATTTTTGTCATACTATACTATGACTTTTATTAATTTTTTGACATATTATACTATGAATTTTTATAATTTTTTTGTCATACTATACTATGAACTTTTTGAAAAGGGGAATTAGCTCAAATGGTAGAGCGCTTGCTTAGCATGCGAGAGGCAGCGGGATCAATGCCCGTATTCTTGTTTTACAACAAGAACTATAAATTTGGACTTGTTACGACATACTATACTACACCTTTATAGGAATATTTTGGCATACTATATTATGACTTTTTTGAATTTTTTGACAACAATACTATGAATATTTATAAATATTTCAACATACTACAGTATGATTTTTTTATGTTTTTATCAACATACTAACAATGACTTTTATGAATATTTTGACATATGACTTTTTATGATTTTTTATGAATTTTTGACATTTTATACTATGACTTTTTTAATTTTTGACACACTATACTATGAGTTTTTATGAATTTTTGACATAGTGTACTATGAGTTTTATGAATTTTTTGACAAACTATAGTAGACCTTTTATGATTTTTTTGTCATACTAAACTATGACTTTTTATGAATTTTTTAAATACTATACTGTGACTGTTTATGATTTTTTTTTACTTTTTATGAATTTTTGACATAGTATACTATGACTTTTTATGATTTTTGACATAGTATACCATGACTTTAATGATTCTTTGACATACTATACTATACCTTTTTTTGTCATACTAAACTATGACTTTTATGAATTTTTGACATGTTATACTATGACTTTTTATGATTTTTTTTGAAATACTATACTGTGACTGTTTATGATTTTTTTTTACTTTTTATGAAATTTTTCGACATACTAGACTGACTTTTTATGACATTTTATGATTTTTTGACATACTATACTATGAATTTTACAAAACTAAAAGGATCTTACTCTAACTAAAAGCTCTATCTCTGTAGGGATCCCCCCCTCATAATGTTGTCACACACTTAGCATAATAATCTGAGTCTTTCAACACTTTTAGTGGATGGAAACGTTCTCTTGTCAAGGAGTTTAAACACAGAAAGGGCAGGAAGGATAAATCCACCATATCAAGTCTCACGCACGAGGCCTCGTTTAATTTATTTTATTTTAACTACAAAACAACAATAACTTGAGAGCGTACAATTAAAAATGGCCAACTTCTAGTGTGCTGGTAATGATGAGAGGACCAATTTACACAAATATTTAATTTGCGCTTTTTCTAAACTCCCAACTTTTCATAGTTTCATCCCAAACCCACTATATAAATAAAAATTACAATGACTTTCTGTCAGCCAAAAAACAGTATGTTTCTAGAGATGAGAAGAAAGTTTTTACAAAATCAAAAAGTTTCAAACATGTCTAAGTTTTCCAACCAAAACATCTTTAAACGTCTTAATGTTTCTCCTTTGGGCCTTCTCCTTCCCACGGCGGGTACATTGTGGTTAGGGTTGGGTACCAAAACCCGGTGCTAGTACGGCACCGGTGCCTTAACACCCGGTATCTATCAGACCGAACAGTAACGGGGATTTTGGGGCCTCATTTCGGTGCTACTGAAACACCAGCGCTGCCTTTTTCCATCTAGTGGTTGTTTTTGTCATTCAGCAGCAATTTACTAGAGAAATATGTTATCACATATTTTTTCTTACATTTAATTTGGACCATATAGAAATAAACAAGCTGTTCTTAAATGTTGCTGGCTGTCTTGTTGTGCTCCCTTTTTTTTATTTAAACATATACATTTAAAAAATATATTTTTAAAAGAACGGGTTCAGGCACCGATTCTGGTGCCTAAATGGTGAAGGGTTCAGAGGAAAGGCAGAAAACAGTCCAGCTGATCCACAATAACATACATGTTGGTCAGAAGATAGAGTTACTGCTGGTCAGCCTTCAATGTGGAGAGAAGATCAGAATATAACAACACAGCTATCAGGGCATGAGGAGGAGGAGGAGGAAACAGCTTGGCTCTGAAACATGTTCACAACGAGGTAGTGTGAATGCGCTGGTGTCTTTTAAGGCTACTACTCTGAGAAAAGGTTTTCCCACATTGTTCACAGCTGTACGGCTTCTCTCCAGTGTGAATGCGCTGGTGTCTTTTAAGGTGACCACTATGAGAAAAGGTTTTCCCACATTCTTCACACCAGTACGGCTTCTCTCCAGTATGAACGCGCAGGTGAGTTTTAAGGTGACCACTCAGAGAAAAGGTTTCCCCACATTGTTCACACCAGTACGGCTTCTCTCCAGTGTGAATGCGTTGGTGAGCTTTAAGGCTACTACTCTGAGAAAAGGTTTCCCCACATTCTTCACACCAGTACGGCTTCTCTCCAGTATGAATGCGCTGGTGAGTTTTAAGGTCACAACTCTGAGAAAAAGCCGCCCCACATTGATCACAGCTGTAAGGTTTCTCTCCAGTGTGAATGCGTTGATGTCTTTTCAGGGCACCCTGTTGTGTGAAAGCCGCCCCACATTGATCACAGCTGTAAGGCTTCTCTCCAGTGTGAACTCTCTGATGAATCTTTAAATATCCTGATGTTGTGAAGGATTTGTCACAGTGCTGACAGCGGTGACGTTTGACTCCTCTTCCTCTCCGTTTCTATTAACAGACAGAAAAACCAAGAGAGTGAGTTAGTGAGGTGCCATGCTGTAGAGCTCTATCTTAAACTAGAAACAACACTTAGAGCAGTGGTTCTTAACCTTGTTGGAGGTACTGACCCCCACCAGTTTCATATGCGCGTTCACCGAACCCTTCTGATGATGGCCAAGCGGGGCGTGTCATCACGAATCATATGAGTCGGGTGTGTGTCTTGACCTCCGCCGAACCCCTGAGACTGACTCACCGAACCCCTGGGGTTTGATCCAACCCAGGTTAAGAACCCCTGACTTAGAGCATGTCTATGGAACATTGTTTGACTGACGCAATACTTTTCTTAACCCTTGAGTTGTCTTCCCGTCAAAATTGAAAATCAACACTTTTGTTGAGGCTTTGTATGAATGTTTAAAATTTTCTTCAGTTTTTGTCACTTTTTTGACGTTTAACAATACATTACACCAACTTATTCACTTTTACTTTTTTACAGTTATTTTTGGAATTTATGGTCAATAAACCTCATTTATAGGAAATTATACCTAATGTTTGAGTGAGAAAAGCAGAAATTAGGAATTATTTAGAATAAAATTAAAGGTATGGATGTTGACGATAATCACAGACTGGAATATGTCAACTTTTACTCAATACTATTTCAAAACACTTCAACGTTTTCTCAAATGCTATAAAATTGAATAAGACACCCCAAAATTAATGAAAGTAGAGATTTGTACTTGAAAAAGAGCGTTGGGTGGAATCAATCATGTTATTTTGTGTAATTAAAAAGAACACTGATGTAGGACAATGGGTCATTTTGACCCGAGGACGACATGAGGGTTAATTATCTGCCAACATCACTATTATGGAGTTGCATTATGGGAAATGTAACATTCAGTGTTGGTTAGTTAGTGATAAATAAACTACTTTTGATCAATTTATGTGTGGCCTCCATTTTGTTGCCAGCCTTTAGCCAGCTGTTAACAAATGGGGGATCATCCGGGAATTTTTGTGCCGGGAAAGTTGTAAATGTAACATTTTCCCAGAGATTTTGAGCTTTCACTGGTATCTGTAGGGGTTACTGTGTTGTCTTCATGTTGCTGGAACAGCTCTACTCCAGTTAAGTAAATTGGAACCATTGTCCCTGATAGGCATTAGCAATGAGGGGCACCAGTTGACCTTTGACCTTTTGTTTTAGGTTGTTGTTTTTGCTAAATCAAACTTGTATAGCCAGCAGTATTGTGTAAGAAAGTAATATGGTAGTGTAATGTGGTATTGTCCACACAAGCTACATTTCATCAAGCATTTCTGAAGCTCAGCAGAGCTTTCTGCTGTGCTCTGGATTAAAACTGCTGAGCATCACTGACTCCTCTGAAAAACACAGGTGCATATGTCGTGGTCATGGATGTTTAAAAAATAGCTTTGATGTACAGTTGTGTTCAAAATAATAGCATCACTAAACTCATAAATCATATTTTTTGGTAAAAGTGATATTTCTACATGGCAAATAATAATAAAAGTCCTAGAAAACCAACAGTTATGACACGCATGCTGCTCATTCTGTGGAATTGAATCTGTAATTGAAAGGAGCATGTTCAAAATAATAACAGTGTTGTGTTCAATTAGTGAGCTGATTGATTCTGTGAAGAAACAGGTGTCAGTTATGGCCCATATTTAATCTATTTACTGTATATATACATATTTAAGGAAGGAAGAACATGTTGTGTATGCTGGTTAAAGTGCATTTCACACTGAAATGTTCAGCAAAATGGCTCGGTCCAAACATTGCTCTGAGGAACAGAGGACTTTCATTAAAAGTTGATATGAGAGGGAAAGAAACGTTTAAAGAAGTGCAGAAGATTATAAGCAACTCTGCCAAAATCATTTCAAATGCCTTGATATGGCATCCAAAACCTGATCGACGTGGGAAAAAACCTAAGGACACATTGACTGGCCTACGGAGAAATGGAGCAACATTCTGGGGACTGATGAGAGGGAAACTGTTCTTTTTGGGTCTAGGAGCCGCAGACAGTTTGTCCTCCGACCCCCCTGCTCTGAAATCAAGCCCCAGTCCACTGTGAAGACAGTAAAGCATGGTGGTTATGGGATGTTTCTCATACTGTGGTGTTGGGCCTGTTTATCACGTACCAGGGATCGTGGATCAGTTTTAATACATCAGAATACTTGAAGAGGTTGCCTTATGCTGAAGAAGAAATCCTTTGAAACGGGTCTTTCAACAAGACAAGGACCCAAACACACCAGGAAGGAGCAAAGTCTTGGTTCCAGATGAACCAGATTGATGTTATGGAGCAGCCAGCCCGATCCCCGGACCTCAATCCCAGAGAACACTTGTAGGGTGACATCATAAATGCTGTTTCTGAGGCCAAACCCAGTAATGCAGAGGAATTATGGGATGTAGTTCAATGGTCCTGGGCTGGGATAGAAGGTTTTGCATACAAAGATGTAATAATTGGTCGAAAGGGGGGTGGCCTAATACCCCCCCCCCAAAAAATACATGCATGTCCATTGATCTGCGTTTGTATATCAACAGACAGAGTGAGTTAGTAAAGGGCCATGGTGGAGCGAGCTAAGTAAAACCAGAAGCTTCGTTCACAGCATGTCTGTGTCTAAGTTCCACTGCTGCATAACTATGGTAACCATGGTTATGCAGCACTATCAAAGGGCCGCAGTTTAATTGACTACCGGTTTTTCTTTGAGGAATTACGGTATAATATATAAATCCTAAAAGACATTTGTGAAACCCTCTGTGTGCATTCATCAATATTGAGATTAGATTTCTGGGACTCTTCAGTCTGGAGTAACCTCTTTCCTTCACTCACCTCCTCCTCCCTGACACCTTTCCTCAAGCCCTCCTTCTTCTTCTCCTCCTCCTCCGTCTCCTTGTGTTTCTGCAGGTACTCGGTGATAAGGTCAAGGTCCAGGTTGTCTTGTGGCTCCCATGTTTATCCTCACTGGAAAGGTGAGTGCAGACAGAAGAACATCTCCTCACACTTTGTTTTTAGACAATCCATTCTAACTCTAATTATCATTCCTATTATTCCTTTTTTTCTATTGCCATCTTGTAAGGTTATTTAGGTTATTTGTGGGTCGGCAAAGTAGTGTCAAAATACGTGCTAATACGTGCAAAAACATGCTGACACCTATTTGCAATATGTAAATATATTATATATCTCAGGACCAAGACCACCCAGCATTAGTATTATAGACTCATACTTACTCTGAGAACCCCTTCCATTTCAGCAGAAACTCTACTCTTCCCTTCACCACTCTGCGGTCCAAAACCTTCTCCACCACATACTCCTCTTCCTCTTTCACTGCTGCAGCCTCATCCTCCTCTTCCTCTTTCACTGCTGCAGACTCCTCCTCCTCTTTCTTGCCCTTCTTTCCTGCTCCGGTCGCCAGCTTGCCATCTTCTGAAGGTGCCTTTAGTAGACCCAAGGAGGGGGGGGGGGACATGCAGAGATAATGATGCAGAAGACTAAGATCCTTTTTAAAACATAAAAGTCTGTGAAATTGCGTTCGCTAAACCCACCAGACTCCATGTAAATAATCAGTGATTTTAGCATCGTAAAATACGGCTTTCTAAAACATCTCTGAGCACCGCTGGCTCTGGCTGTCTGGAGTCTGCGTATGTAGGGTGTGCGACTATCGCTACGTCTTGTCAGTATTTTCTTTCTTTCATTACAATTTCGGGTCTGTCAGTCACAGTGAAAACCGGGGACATTTCCGGGGACCAATCCAGCCGGGGACAGGTCGCCAAAATCGGGGCCTTACCCCGAAATCGGGGACGTCTGGTCACCCTAATTAAAGGACGACGATGGTTGTCCAGTTGTTGAAGATAAGGCTTGAAGCAAGTCTAAAATAAAACGTAAGCCGGCCACTTCTGTTGAGCACGCAGTGTTCTGAGATGATGTCGAACGACCACTAAATATGACGTCAGCATCAAACATAGACGGAGACGAAAGATCTTTGATTATGTGCCCAGACATGCCAAAGCCCATATTTAAACGGACTAACTCGAACGCAGGATATAATTTCAATCAGAATAGGTCACCTGATAGTGTGAAAAAAATATACCTAATTTAAAAAAAATAATACCTCTGAGACTACATTTAAAACTTTTAATGGCCTTAAATTTGACATTTTTATATCACTTTTTAATACTTTTAAAAACCCCGCGGACACCCTGATTCATTAATATTGAGATTAGATTTCTGGGACTCTTCAGTCTGGAGTACCCTCTTTCCTTCACTCACCTCCTCCTCCCTGACACCTTTCCTCTTGCCCTCCTCCTTCTTCTCCTCCGTCTCCTTGTGTTTCTGCATGTACTCGGCGATAAGGTCCAGGTCCAGGTTGTCTTGCGGCTCCCATGTGTTATCTTCACTGGAAAGGTGAGTGCAGACAGAAGAACATCCTCACACTTTGTTTTTAGACAATCCATTGATCCTTTGAGGGCATGATACAATGCTGCAATCTATGCTGTAGATTATTTGCATACACACATATATACAGTGCAGGCCAAAAGTTTGAACACACCTTCTCATTCAATGCGTTTCCTTTATTTTCATGACTATTTACATTGTAGATTATCACTGAAGGCCTCACAACTATGAATGAACACATGTGGAATTATGTACTTAACAAAAAACTGTGACTGAAAACATGTCTTATATTCTAGTTTCTTCAAAGTAGCCCCCCTTTGCTTTTTTGATAGTGCTGCAAATCCTTGGTGTTCTCTCAATGAGCTTCATGAGGTAGTCACCTGAAATGGTTTCCACTTCACAGGTGGCATTTTCAGAGTTAATTAGTGGACTTTCTTGCCTTATTAAGGAGTTGGGACCATCAGTTGTGTTGTGCAGAAGTCAGGTTGATACACAGCCGACAGCCCTACTGTTACAATTCATATTATGGCAAGAACCAATCAGCTAAGTGAAGAGAAACGAGTGGCCATCATTACTTTAAGAAATGAAGGTCAGTCGGTCCGGAAAATTTGAATGGTCCCCAAGTGAAGCCGCTAAAACCATCAAGCGCTACAACGAAACTGGCACACATGAGGACTGCCCCAGGAAAGGAAGACCAAGAGTCACCTTTGCTGCTGAGGATAAGTTCATCTGAGTCACCAGCCTCAGAAATCACAAGTTAACAGCAGCTCAGATTAGAGACCCTGAATACCACACAGAGTTCTAGCAGCAGGCACATCTCTAGAACAACTGTTAAGAGGAGACTGAATCAGGCCTTCATGGTCAAATAGTAGCTAGGAAACCACTGCCAAGGAGAGGCAACAAGCAGAATAGATTTGTTTGGGCCAAGAAACACAAGGAATGGACATTAGACCAGTGGAAATCTGGGCTTGGTCTGATGAGTCCAAGTTTGAGATCGTTGGTTCCAACCGCTGTGTCTTTGTGCGACGGAGAAAAAGGTGACCGGATGGGTTCTACATGCCTGGTTCCCACCGTGAAGCATGGAGGAGGAGGTGTGGGGGTGCTTTGCTGGTGAGACTGTTGGGATTTATTCAAAATTGAAGGCATACTGAACCAGCATGGCTACCACAGCATCCTGCAGCGACATTCCATCCCATCCGGTTTGCGTTTAGTTGGACCATCATTTATTTTTCAACAGGACAATGACTCCAAACACTCCTCCAGGCTGTGTAGGGGCTATTTAACCAAGAAGGAGAGTGATGGAGTGCTTTGCCTCCACAGTCACCGACCTGAACCCAATCCAGATTGTTTGGGGAGAGCTGGACCGCAGAGTGAAGGGAAAAGGGCCAACAAGTGCTGAGCATTCTGGGAACTCCTCAAGACTGTTGGGAAACCCTTTCAGGTGACTACCATTCAAGAGAATGCAAAGAGTGTGCAAAGCAGTAATCACAGTAAGGGGGGGTACTTTGAGGAAGCTAGACTATATAGACATGTTTTCAGTTATTTCACACTTTTCATAATTCCACATGTGTTCATTCATAGTTTTGATGCCTTCAGTGATAATCTACAATGTAATAGTCATGAAAATAAAGGAAATGCATTGAGTTATATGATAATGCTATATAATACACACAATATATCAGGACCAGAACACCAAGATTAATATTATAGACTCATACTTACTCTGAGAACCCCTTCCATTTCAGCAGAAACTCTACTCTCCCTTCACCACTCTGCGGTCCAAAACCTTCTCCACCTCATACTCCTCTTCCTCCTCCTTCTTGCATTCCTTTCCTGCTCTGGTCGCCAGCTTGCCGTCTCTGAAGGTGCTTTTGGTAGACCCAAGGGGGGGGGGGGGGGGGGACAGGTACATGCAGAGATAATAATACAAGGGTTAGAAGAACTAATGGAGGTGTGGAATAAAGAGTGTCAGTATCTCCTGCATTCAGACTGGAAGAACAACTAAAATGTAAGGCCCAAAAGTCATTAACTGGAGCTACAAGCTACATGCACAGTAGCCTGGACCAACCACACTTCATTTAGCAGAACATCTCCAGATGTTCTGTGTTAAAATGGAAAGTTCAGAAAGACGTTTTGATGGTGCAACAAGGCAGGCCTGGCCGCTTCTTTAAGGGAATAACTGTAAAGATTCCAAAGATATGTTAACATTAGCCATCTTATATCTACTGGGATGTTTTAGGAGTGATTGGAGGCAGGATTGCTGAGACAAAGTAATGTTACAAAGACTGATAAGCCATGGATGCAGCACATCGAAATAGTGTGTGTGTGTGTGTGTGTGTGTGTGTGTGTGTGTGTGTGTGTGTGTTTCTGCTCTCTGTCAACATGCACATGTGTTTCTTCTATCAGGGTGAACAGTTCCTTCCTGAGACTATGTAGCAGAGCCAAAGTCGTTGCATCCAGAGATTAGCCCCACCCACGACTATTCTGATTGGTTTAAAGAAAACAACACAGCCAGAGTGTTTCATCCACAGTAAAAGAACAAGCAAAAAATCCCAGTTAAAGCTGTTTTTAACTTTAATAAATGAAAACATCTTTCAAAGAAACAACGAGGAATCCTGTTAAATAATCCTGATTTCAATAGAAACCAAAGTAATTGGATTCATATCTCTTTCCCTAACGTACGACACGGAAAAGCTTCAAATGATCACATTTCAAAACATAAAAATCTGCAATTGTTTGTTTGTTTGAAGATATATTTCAGGCAACGCATTAAAGCTTGGTCTATTTGCTGGAATGTTCCAAGGTAACTGTTGGTAGCTAACGTTAGCAATAAACCCGTTGACAGTGTTGAGTCATGAAAAGTAAAAACACTGTATTTAACCTAAAGTATGCTGCAGTCGGTTGAGAAGATTTGATTTAATTCAGTGTGAATGCTCCATATCAAGCTGTTTAATTATCATCTGTTGTCTCCGTGACGAGTAGATCAGGACGCCCTATTGTCCCCCCCCCCCCCCCCCCACTCTAAAGAAATGATTAGGTCAAGTCTGGCATCTCACATATAGAAAGAAACCTTTTGCTTCACACCAGGAAGTAACCTTCTGCCCCCCCCCCCCGCTGTCTTAGACTATAAGACGTACAATGCGGATTAACTGTATTTTTGTGTCTCTTTTATGTAGTGTTAACTAGCATGCTGTTAGCAGTAATTAGCCTGTGCCTATGTTAATATTACTAGCATGTTAGTTAGCAGTAATTAGCCTGTGCCTATGTTAATGTTAACTAGCATGTTAGTTAGCAGTAATTAGCCTGTGCCTATGTTAATATTAACTAGCATGTTAGTTAGCAGTAATTACTTACGGTTACAACTTTCAGACAGGTTGCTCACGTCACATTTACGTCGTCAGTTGGAGGCTGCGCAGTAACTCTCAGCATCACCGGAAAAGCGCTTCTAATAGACTTCACTGGTCTCCATGGAAACAACGGGACCTGTTGGTCCACTTCTTTAACTGTCTATGGTTTCACTCACTCACTTAAAACAACTACTAACTGGCTCTATTAGACTACAAGCTAGTGCTAGCTTGTAGGCTAATAGAGCCAGTTAGGTCAGTTGGGTCAGTGTTTTCTTTCTTTCATTCCAATTTCAGGTCTGTCAGTCACAGTGAAAACCGGGGACATTTCCGGGGACAGGTCACCAAAACCGGGGACTGTTCCCGGAAACCGGGGACGTCTGGTCACCCTCCACAAGGACTTTAGCTTGTGCTACACTAACTGCTAACGATGCTAACGGGCTAACGATGCTAACAGCCGTTGGTATCATAACTTTAACAAACTGTATGGATGTAAAACAATATTAACACACACACACACACAACACATATGTATGTTTTCCATATGTTACATATGGAAATGAATGAATGTATGAATGTTTACCTTCTGTCTGGTTCAGTAAGTGCAGCTAATCAGCCCGGTAAAGATAACTGATTCTCTTCATATCACGGATAACGGTCGCCGAAGGCCCGCCCCTCTGCCCTCACATCGACAGCTGATTGGACGGGAAGTTAACAGCAACCAATAGAATTGAAGTAGGTCAACAGATTTTAAAACACTGTATTTTTACTGTAACACTGAACACATTCAAAATAAATTATTTAACGGTTACAAAAAACAACGGAAAAACTACAAAATAATATGTAATATAGAGTATACATAATTAAATCAACCTGACATGTGTGTAGTAATAACAATAACTGAACTTTTCTTTCATAAACATATATTAATATTTAAAATCCTGAAAATGTAGAAAGTATGTGTGTGTGTGTGTGTGTGTGTGTGTGTGTGTATGTGTTAATATTGTGAGTACATTTCTTGAGTTATTATTGTATGAAATTATGGTTTAAATTATGATAAATGTATATATTAACTCAATGTTCACATCACTCCAGTTTGGAGGTCTTTACACTTTTTTCCTGCCCCTCAAAGAATGTATTTCAAAATGCTACTGCATACACAGAACCACGGGGGGATGGAGTCCAGGTTGAAATATACACAAGTTATACTTTAAATATTAACAGATTATTAAAATGAAAAGTGGGCGTGTACAGGGAGGGATAAGAGGCTGATTCACATATGCACACTTGTAGGTAATATGTGATTTATAAACAGAATATTACATACAGATGTGCATGCACATGGTTTTATCGATCTGATTTATTTTTGGCTTTTGGGTGTACGTACACTTTCCGTAAGGATCCTACATGCAGTTTTATAAATAAAACCCCAGATTATATGGATTATGGTGGGTTTGGTGATAGTGCTCTATAAAAGTAGTGATTATTTACATGGAGTCTGGTGGAGAAATGCTGTTCTATACACGCTAAAAGTAGTGATTATTTACATGGAGTCTGGTGGAGATATGCTGCTCTATACACTAGAAGTAGTGATTCTTTAGATAGATAGATATTCATTGATCCCAAAAAAATGGAAATTACAGTGTTACAGCAGCACACAAAATATACATACATACAATATACATGAAATAAAATAATAATAATGACAAAATATAAGAATATAAGAACAAATATTTAAATATGTACAAGATGGGAAAAACAAAATCTGCAACTGTTTAAGTATGCTAAATGTAAATGAACCAATCGTGCCGGTTGCCCTTATTGCAATATTGTGGTGTCTCAGAGTCTCATCTAGCCCCCAGGGATGACGCGTTGAAGAGTTTATTGCCTGTGGTAGGAATGATTTCCTGTAGCGGTCCGTGCTGCATTTAAACTGTCGAAGCCTCTTTGAGAAGGAGCTCCTCTGTAGGACCAGTGGGGGGTGGAGAGGGTGGTCAGGGTTATCCATGATAGATAACAGTTTGATCAGTGACCTCCTCTCCACCACAGCTTCAAAAGTGTCCTGTTTGCAGCCGATCACGGAGCCAGCCTTCCTGATCAGTTTGTTCAGTCTGTTTGTATCGCTGGCTCCGATGCTGCTGCCCCCCCCCCCCCAGCAGATGGCGGAGGAAACAGAGCGCTGGCCAGAACAGACTGGTAGAAGATCTCCAACATCCTGCTGCACACGTTGAAGGGATCTCAGCTTCCTCAGGAGATAGAGTTTGCTCATCCCCTTCTTGTAAACAGCAGTACTGTTGACCTTCCAGTTCAGCCTGCTGTCAATGTTGACACCCAGGTATCTGTACTCCTCCACCATCTCCACGTCACTTCCCAGGATGCAAAGGGGCTGCGGAGCCGTTCCCTTCCTCCTGAAGTCGATCACCATCTCTCTGGTCTTATCCACGTTCAGAAGCAGGTGATTCTTACCAGACCACTCCACAAAGTCACCCACCAGTGCCCTGTACTCTCCCTCCTGTCCATCCCTTATACACCCAACAACTGCAGAGTCATCAGAAAACTTCTGTAGGTGACATGACTCTGAGTTGTACTGGAAGTCTGTGGTGTACAAGGTGAACAGAAAAGGAGACAACACAGTCCCCTGTGGGGCCCCCGTGCCACTCACCATCAACTCAACATCAGACGGAACACGGTCCAGACCGACAAACTGTGGTCTGTCTGTCAGGTTGTCAGTGATCCAGGAGACTGTGGACGCACCGACACCCATCACCCGCAGCTTCTCACCAAGTAGCAGAGGCTGGATGGTGTTGAATGCACTGGAGAAATCAAAAAATGTGATTCTCACCATCCAGGTGCAAATGAGCTCGCTGCAGAAGATAGATGACAGCGTCGTCCACTCCCAGACAAGGCTGGTAGGCAAACTGTAGAGGGTCCAGAGAAGAACTCACCTGCGGCCTCAGGTAGGCCAAGACCAGCCTCTCCCGCACCTTCATCACATGGAATGTGAGAGCCACTGGGCGGTAGTCCTTAAGGCCAGATGGAGTCGACTTCTTGGGGACCGGGACAAGGCAGGACGTCTTCCACCCTCTTCAGGCTCAGGCTCAGGTTGAAGAGGTGATGGAGAACACCAGACAGCTGACTGGCGCAGGTCTTCAGGACCCTGGGGCTGATGCCGTCCGGGCCAGCAGCCTTGCACTGGTGAAGCCTTTCCAGCTGTCTCTTCACCTGGCCAGGTGTGAATGGAAATGGGAGGAGGGCTGACTACAGGGGAGTGAGAAGGGAGGTGTGGGAACAAAGAGAGGGGGGGAGGAGGCAATGAGGGGGTGTAGGGGGTTGGTGGAGTGGTAGAGGAGGCAGTTCTACTGGGGATTGAAAACCAGGGCCTTCTGCTTGTAAAGCAGACGTGATAACTACTACACTATGAAACCTCTGTAAAAGGCACGACCTGTCTCACTCCTTTGACATATATCACTAGACAAACAACAAAGACAGTCCATAATACAGTAATATTTTTCATTCATGGGTACACTGCCAAGAATGAGAGACAAAACATATTTGAAGAACCTTTAAGAAAGTCCATTTTCCATTCATTTTTACAATTCTATGTATAACTATGCCCTAATTGACTGAGAAGAGAAGGCATTGCTGTGGGTTTTTATTCAATTGTTGTTCAACCCTTTTCAAACGGTAACAGGACATAGTTCTCATTTCAAACCATAAGCCTGATTCCACTGGGGATTGAACTCAGGACCTTCTGCGTGTAAAGCAGACGTGACAACTACTACACTATGGAACCTCCGACGTACTGTCATCTTTAACATAATCGGAACAATACAGTAAAAATAATGGCTGGAGGCGAGGTTCTGAAAAGACATGGGCTTATATTTATTATTTGCATTGAATTCTTTCTAAAGACTTTTTAAATGACAATTGCCAGGTGGTACCAAATACATAGTTCTTACTTTAAAGCATAAGTCTGGTTCCACTGGGGATTGAACCCAGGACCTTCTGCGTGTAAAGCAGACATGGTAACTACTACACTATGGAACCTCTGTAATACTGTTATTTTTAACATAATCAGAACCATACTGTAAATAAAATGGATGGAGGTCAGGTTCTAAGAAGTGAAACCAATGCAAGAGCACTGAAGAAGTCTTTCAGATAGACAATATGTCTTTGGAGCATGTTTTTTTTGATTGTCGAGTATAGTTCACTCCAATTTTTAAGACTTTTCCAGGGACGCCTGCCAGGTGATAACAGGACATAGTTCTTACTTTAAACCTTAAATTTGGTTCCACTGGGGATTGAACCCAGGACCTTCTGCGTGTAAAGCAGATGTGATAACTACTACACTACGGAACCTCTGTGATCTGGCTTTTCTTTACATAACCTGCATATAAATGTGACCTGAACCATAGACTGTAGAATTAGCTGTACTGTAGCTCCGGTTCTGAAAAGTGAAAACAATGCAATGGTGAACGAAGTGAAGTGAGGTTTCTTTTCAGCACTGTAGCCAGGCTGACAGATGGTCACAGCTCTATTGAGCCAAGTATTCCCATAGCTCTTAGTAGTAACGACTTTATGAGATTCGTCAATGATAAAATTACAACTATTAGGAGCAAAATTCACCAAGACCTGCCTTTAACTGGCACTGACTTATCTCTAAAGTCAGGAACCTTAGAAACATCAGTAAAACCAGATACGTGTTTTGACTGCTTTGCTTGATCTTTATCAATTTAATTCATTTATTTCTTCATCTAAACCATCAACCTGCCTCTTAGATCCCATCCCGACTAGGCTACTTAAAGAAGTTTGACCATTAGTCAACACTTCTCTACTAGATATAACCAATCTGTCTTTATTAACAGGCTATGTACCACAGCACTTTAAAGTAGCAGTAATTAAACCTCTTCTGAAAAAGCCCAACCTTGATCCAGATGTTTTAGCCAACTATAGACCTATATCCAACCTTCCATTTCTCTCTAAGATTCTAGAGAAAGCAGTCGCCAAACAGCTGTGTGACTTTCTACAGCTTATTTGAGGATTTTCAGTCAGGATTTAGAGTTAATCATAGCACAGAGACAGCACTTGTGAAAATTACTAATGACCTCCTAATTGCATCAGACACAGGACTTAACTCTGTTTTGGTGTTATTAGATCTTAGTGCTGCATTTGATACCATCGACCATCTTATCTTATTATAGAGATTGGAACACTTAATTGGCATTAAAGGAACTGCCCTAAGCTGGTTTAAGTCTTATTTATCAAATCGATCTCAATTTGTGGTCCAAGATTGTTGAGCTCAAACGGCTCACACATTATGATTGCAGCCTTCACAGGAAGAAATAATTAGTCAGAAAGAAATAGCAACATTATAATTAGCTTGCCCTGCAGGGAAAGCACACCAGCTTACAAATTACCACATTTTCTAGCTAGCAAACTAGGTATTTACACTGTTTTCAAAGAGCACTTTTGCGGTTTGTTTTACTTTTTTTACAGCGGCGGTATCATGCAGTAAATACCTTTAACTGTCTATGGCAAATACAGATGTTTCATAAAAACTGTAAAAACATGCAGGGCTATAACATAACCTTATGTCTGCACTAAATAACCAAAACAGTGGCATTAAGATGGAATTTTTAAGGTGTGTAAAGTCCTGACCATTCCCTGACCGTGAATTTAACCTGGGCCACAGCGGTGAGAACGCTGAATCCTAACCACTTGACCATCAGGGAGTCACATGTATCAAGTTTATCTTTGGAGATGTGAGTTTCGTTTTCACGTACTGGAATGACACATATTGTTTTATGAGAGGAATGACTCCTGGCTAGAGCTTCAGATGGCAGGACATGACAGATTACACATCTGTCACATAGTCAGTTTGTATTCTTAAATACCAAGTCTCTTGCTGTTCCTTGACTAGTTGGCCACCCCTGCTTTGCATCGCTCCACGTAAGTAGAAAGCAATCTGTTATGCACCTTTGCATTGCACTAAAATGTCAAAATTTTGACCTGAATCCAAAATGACATTATTTGACACTCACATACATTGGTTTTCAGTTAAAAATGTTGGTTAGGGGTTTAGTTACTGCTTGAAAAAATGAAAAGAATTGTTATTGAGATGGAGGCAGATGAAGTGTTTATGACCCATCAATGATGTCATACATCCACTGTCGGGGGTTTGATTTAAAGGGAATGGAACTCTTTAAAAGTGTTGGGGTTCTAGCGTTAAACTAATGAGGAAGAATCTGACTAATCTAAATCAACCAAAAACAAGTCCAGGAACTCACTCTTTCAAATGTTACACCTGAGTCTCTCAAGTCCTGACCATTCCCTGACCGGGAATTGAACCCGGGCCACGGCGCTGAGATCGCCTAATCCTAGCCACTAGACCATCAAGGAGTCACATCCACCAGATTTATTTTTGTAGATGTGATTTTCCTTTGTGTTTAATTTAGCATCTTTCTCATCTTTTCTCTCATTTCCTCTTTTTTCCTCCTTTTTCCTCTTCCTTTTCCTCTTTTTCCTTCTTCCCTCCCTCTTCCCCTTTTTCATCTTCTTCCCCCCCCATGAGACTATTGCTCCCCAGCTTTGGCGCAATGGATAACATGTCTGATTACAGATCAGAAGATTATAGGTTTGACTCCTGGTTAGCTCGTAGTGCTCTTTAGCGACTAAATCCCTTCTTCGTCATTTCCAACTTTACCCCCCCCCCCCCGGACAAACTCTACAAAGAAAATGTACATCTTTAAATAGCCAATTGATGAGTAATTATTGTTTCAAAATGTGTGTAAATTCATCTAAGCCACTAAGTGTCAGTCAACTACAGCAATAATAAAGCTCTTGTTGATGGTTTTCTGTTTTTGCTTGCTAATCATTTTTCCTTGAAAATAAATGTGTCCCTGAAGACAGAATCAGCCGTGCTAGATAAACCATCCATAAAATTTTCATTTCTTAGTCAACAATCAGGGAAAGCGGGAAAATATCAGTAGAGTTGATATTCAGAGTTCCCACTATGCTTTCACAATAACAAGGCCCTACTGCTACTAAGTGGCCATGATCGTATAGTGGTTAGTACTCTGTGTTGTGGCTGCAGCAACCCCGGTTCCAATCCTGGTCACGGCAACTTTGTAAAGCTAGTTCTCTGTTATGCCTCCAAATTGTTCCATCCTCTGCTTTATTTTACATTGATAGAAACTGCAAAGCAGGGGGGGCCAACTAGTTAAGGAACAGCAAGAGACTTGGTATTTAAGAGTATAAACTGACTATGTGACAGATGTGTAATCTGTCATGTCCTGCCTTCTGAAGCTCTAGCCAGGCGCCATTCCTCGCCTAAAACAATATGAGTCATTCCAGTAAGTGAAAAGAAAACTCACATCTACAAAGATAAATTTGATGGATGTGACTCCCTGATGGTCTAGTGGCTAGGATTTGGCGCTCTCACTGCCACTGCCCGGGTTCAGTTCTCGGTCAGGGAATGGTCAGGACTTGAAAGATTCAGGTGTGATGCTTGAAAGAATAAGTTCCTGTACTTGTTTTTGGTTCATTTAGATTTGTCAAATTCTTCCTCATTAGAACCCCAACACTTTTAAAGATGACCATTTCCTTTAAAGCAGACCCCCGACAGCGGATGTGTCTTTTTGTCATCATTGATGTGTCATAAACACTTCATCTGCCTCTATCTCAATAACAATTCTTTTCTTTTTTTCAAACAGTAACTTGTAATGGAAAATTACATTTAACCAATGATTTTCATATCAATTATTCATAATAGGATTTCAAATGTTCCTCAGAGTATATGACTTCTGTATCTGTCATCTGTGTGTTTCTCCTTGTAGGAGGCAACTGGGTTTGTTATGACTCCACACCATTTCCTTGAAGAACAGATGACGTGGAAACTGACAGAAACAGTTGTCTAAAGCTGTGTTTATCATAGTTGATCCTAGTTCGAGACCATAGCCTATCCAAGAGACAAGATGTCCTTTTTCAGCTAAGATAGAATGACCGGTCAAGAAACTTGAAAGTGGCAGATTCAGAAAAATGTAAGAGCTCCAACTGTCTGCCTGAGGTCCACTTTCAGATTAAACCGTTTTCCAAACAAGGGATGTTTTTTTCCTCTGGGGGCACTAGATATAAAGTAGTTTATTACTGATTGTATTCACACAGAACTGTGGTCACTCTGTAACTCTGTTCATTGTGAAAGCTGTTCTTGTCATCAAATTGTTTTCTTGAGAAAACAATTAAACCTTTTCACCGAATACCAAAACCTGTAATTCAGTTTGCAGACTGTCTTTATTCAGTTTCAATAGAAGTCTCACTTCAAACCAAATTCCTCCTTCGCTGTACGAGAAACTTCCACAACAAACTTGGCGTTGTCGGCAGGATTTCAAGGAGGGATCAGATCAGGACTTGCTGGTGACTGATGAGGGCATGCATCCAGGGATCTGATGATCACCTGCCTCTAAACCTCGCCAAACATCTTTGAGAGACAGAGGGACAGAAACCACAGAGGGCTCTGCTGATTCCACTCTGAAATCCAAAAAAAAAGAAGAAGCAATTTCTAACAGCGGGGTAAGTTCAAATTTCAATTCTACTGAATAGATGATTTAATTTGGACATTGAGACGTTTTGCTTCGTGAGACAAGTACTGACTGTGATTGGCTGGGAATTTGGTGAAAAAATATTTCTGTTTTTAAATCCTGGGGTTGTACAAAACGGAAATAAAGGTTAGGTTCTTTGTTGCATCCAGTCTGTTATGTATAACAGATAAAAAGCGCAAATTGACATTCCATCCAATACGGGCAAGTCGGGGTTGATAGATAGATTTTAAAATCCACACAGATAAACAGTCATCATAGCTGTTTATCAGGATTTTCAGAGAAAACATATATCACAGATAAACAGTCATAGCAGCAGGATTTCCGCAAAGTTTACCGAGATTAAATTGGGCTGTATAGCAACAATTATACAAAAAGAGAGAAGTTACCTGTGTTGCTATGGGTAACAAGAGTTCACAGTCACACGTTTCCTTGGGGGCCCGTAGTGGATGAAATGGTAAAACATTTGGCCCTGGATGCATAGAATGCCTGCCATATTGAGCGACAAAATGTGGGTGTCCTGAAAAAAAGTTCTTTAACTCTACCTCCCACACCTCTTTTTGTTGTTTCTTGTTCTTTTTCTAACTTCGTTCGGTGTTTCACTATGGGAATCGACCAACTATGGAAGCTCCAATGACACCACGTCTGTCCGTGACAGACAGGTCAAACTGTGCTGGGGCCACGCCCCCTCACATAATCACAGTCGACCGGCTCCTTACAAATCATTCTTGCTTTCTTCCCGTGAAGAAACTATACTAAGCTCCCTCAGCGCTTCTGGGCTAGTTTGGTTGGTTATCTGCTAAACAGTTCACAGACGGACCGTTAAGGACCACGTCGCCGAACGCAGTTTCCCGACTCAGTCTGGATTTGCTGAGTAAGTACTTCGATTGAAGTTTTCACCTGTAATTACACAGTTAAAACAGTGTCCGCGTCACGGTGAACTGTCTTTTTCTGCCGGCTAGTCGGTATTTGCTTATCGGCTGCTAGCGGTGTAACTCTTATACCACTCAACAGAGTTGAGTACAGCTGCCACAGTGGAGATCTGCTGGATTTTTGTACCATAGAGGAATGGAGGAGGACCAGGACCCGGAGCAGTGGACCAACCAGGTCCCCAGAGGACCAGCAGCAGGCCCAGTCTCTGGTACCAGCCATGTTCAGGTCAGTGTTCAGGACACAACAACCAGTCTAAACTAAGAAGCCGTTTCACAAGACCTAGATAGTGGATTAGGCGGGGGTTTTCCAGGGTTTCTGGATGTATAAACAAGGCTAACAGCTAGCCTGCTCCTGACCAGGCTAACAGCCAGGCTAACAGCTAGCCTGCTCCTGACCAGGCTAACAGCCAGGATTTATAAATCCTGCAGTCTTTGTTCACTCAGCGGTGCTTTTACCTTCTAATTGTTATAATTAGCCTGCATTAATATACAACAGGAGCATTCTGCTGTTCAGTTAAGTCCTTATATTTTTTTAACATTGTGATCATTATTTAAATAAATATCCATGTGACAGTCATCTGTGCTGTTACGTGGCCTCTATGATTACTAACAAACTGCTGGTCATATTGTTGTTAGAAGTCTGGTGAGTATAGTATGACAGTTGCTGAGATCATTAGAAAAGGCTGATACAGTGCTAAATGAGTCAGTGATAAAGGATAATATATAACGTCCTCTGCAGTTTTAAAAACAGGTAGTTAGTCCTACACTTAGACTAGGCAACACAGGCTCTGATTTCTTAATTTAATGATCATAAATGCATATTGTGTTGAGATATTTCTTTTGTGTTGAACGGAGGTTCAGTTGAAAACCCAAGAAACACAAAGCTAAAAGCTAAAAATATATGTACTGCTTGAAATATAACTCACAGCTAAAATATATGTGTTTGCTTGATGTATAACTCTCACCTAAAATATATGTTTTTTTTAAATATAATTCACAGTCAAATATATATACTGCTTAAAGTGTGCCATGTGACCCATTAATGAATTGTTTTGATGAAAGTATGAACTACATATTAGAAACAGCTAAAACTAAAAACTTATATTCGTTAGGTGTGACCTTTGTCACACTTTTAAGTGTGCTAAGGGTCACTTACTGTAACAGTGGAACTGGTCTGAACTGGTCATCTGCTGTGGCCACCTGTGTGATAACGTAGTGGTGGAATTACCCTGTTTTACAGAAGGGAGGGGGTTTTTAGCCTTGACTTTTAGTATAAATATGAGTTGATGTGGCCACTTTCTTCAGCGAAAGCATACCCACTTATCCGGTTTTATCTAGTCTCTGATTTTGATACTCTTTGCTTTTAGGGCAGAAAGGGAAGGGAATATTTCCTTTTTTTTGTACTTGTTTTTTGATTATTCACTAAATAATAAAACCACCTGAGCTTGTTGTGAGCTAGGGGACCAAAAGACTTGTATTGCTTGATTTTAGTCATTTAATTTCTCTCTCTCACACCTCGGCTTTCCGAGGGTAGAAGTTTCCCTCTCATGAGGGCAGTTAAGACTCCTCTTTAACCACCTGGGCGAGTTGCAGCCCGGCGGGGATCGACATTGACAGTCAGACCTCCTGTTATCTCCTAGTGGGAGTGCATTCCCCATCCGCTCTGCCGGTCAGAGCCACCGAGCGCTTAGCCTCTCTCGGACCGGCGACCAACGAAGGCTAGCGGGCGTCCTTGAGAAGGAGGGGACCTCCGGTGACCCTGGGAGGAACGGTTCCTAACCGTGAGTACTAAAGAAAAATCATTGGTTGTAAAGATCCCCTCGGGCAGTGCTTAAAATATACAGGGGGACAAGAGCCCGTTAGTGGGGGACGTCTGGGGTAAAAATCTGAAAAGGCCTCTTGCCTCGCCTCCGGTTTCCCTGATCCGGGCGGGGGCCCTTTAAACTTAGCAAGGGTGTGTGTGTCTCTAAGTAAAAAGAACTAAAACTAATTATAACTAAAAGTAATAATTACTAATTCATTTTAAAAAGTGTTAAATTAGCGAATCACTGTGTGTGGATCGAAAATCTAGCATTTATACAATCAGGGAAGTATCAAAGTAACTCCTTTTAATATAGGCCTAACCATCCGCCCCGCTGATAGTAACGGGTGTTATTATACGGCAGAAGCGGGCATAGTAGGGACGGGGGTTACTGAGGGGAAGGTATAAAAGGAGTTAGCCCTCAACCAAACGAGAGCGATACGACACCTCAGTAACTGTCACACCGTTCGACATGGCGCCCAACGTGGGGCAGTGTTGGGAACTGTAACGCAAAGTTAAAGTGATTAACTAGAAGTGGCAAAACAGGTCAATACTGCCCAGAGGCTCGAACACACTGCCATAGATGGTGCGTTCAAAACGCTTTAGAACTTGAGATTGAAGTAGCGCGCCGCGCAACTATACTGAATAACTTGGCAAAGCGCCATAGGTATAGAAGCTACAGCCCCTAGGAACAATAGGCACACCGAGGCTTTCTACGTACCGGCTTAAATAGATCGATCACGGGGTAAGCCCTACTAATTACGACAGGGTTAGGTGAAGTAGTTAAACCAAGACGAAAACAACGTGAACAATCGATAGTAATAAAGTAGGACTCAAATAGACGGTAGGGGAATTTTGTTGAAAGGGAAATCCAAAAGAGCAAAGTACCGAATAAGCCCCCCGAGTATGGCAGCTGCAGACGCCTACGCCGCTTCTGTATTTGAGGACACGGATCATGAGGAAAATGGAACACAAATAGACCATAATCTGAGATCCAACCCAGCCTTAGGCATGTCAGAAAGTTTAATAAACCTAGGTAGTGGAACAATAAGATACTTTCATGGTGATATTAGAAAGTGTGACCCATACCCAGGAAAATTAAAAATGATTTCATGGTTCAACCCAGCGAATAGGTTACTGGACCATGCAGGAGGAGTAGCAGCGGCGTTAAAAAAGAAATTCCCTAAGTCATGTGACTGGGAACCCTCTGCGCCACTGCCAGATGGAACAATAGTTCAACAAACTCATAAAGACCACGGAGTCTATGGAGAAGTGATACACTGCTGTTATAGTGGAAAAAATGACGCAAGCAGGTTAGTGTCCACTTTCTATGATAAGAATGATGAATTGTACCTCTTTAGAATATTACAAGAGGGAGTAATAAAAGCCAAACATCCATACAGGGTGATTACCCTGTTTGGTGATGGGATTTTCAAGTACTCAACACGAGACAGTGTAGCAGCACTTGCTAAGATATTAAAAATGCACCGAAGCTGTGAATGGGTGGTCTGTTGTTCAAAACAGGCAATGGGAGAAATAGAAAGGGCTCTGTTGCAATCAGAGAACCTGTACCCCGATCTGTTTATGTCTCCGGACCACAAAGTCCACATGCCAAGGTCAGGAGTAATAGTATACATACCACACTGTACCAGAGAGCAAGGCGTCTCTGGCTACTTAGGAGAAGGACTGAGAAACAGTACTCTAGGGATTCAGTGTGGAGAACAGATGGAACAGAGCAGCCCCGCTACCTCAGGAGCAGTCCAGATTCACCGAGGGGATCCTCGGGTTTAGAAAACCAAGAGAGAGTAATACCTGCTAACCCAGATGAGGGCATCAGGCAGGATTCAGTGGTGCGGATAGTGAGGGGAGATACCCCGACTGTGTTGGTACCTTTGTGCACACCTCAGAATGTCTTAAAACACACATGAGGAAATCTCCACTACCAGACTATGAACAAGAAGTAGTAGACTGGATTGGGGGAGGGTATCTCCAGGAGGTACTCTCTCTACCCCCATGTAGATATGGGAACTACCAGAGATTGGAATGCTTAAGTGAAGCACAAGGCATAGGATATCGCGCGGTGTATAAACCTGCAAATAGGGGAGAATTTATTAGGGCAATACACCCCTGGTCAATTCAGCGCGGGCTGGAGAAGTAATGACAATAAACCTAAGAGGAAGGGACAGGGGGACCCCCCCCAGGTCCTCCTCACATGGATTAAAGATATACTCCCGTTGTTCGGGGGAATGACATTTAACATTCTACTACCCGCTGATCAGGAAGGTGATGAATTAACCGCACCTGAAAATATAGATGAAGATGATGAAAACTCAGAGTCAGAAAAAGATGAGGGAGATTCACAGGAGGATGATTACCACACAGATGTGGAAGAAGAATCAGAGGAGGAGGAGGGCGGGGATGGTCAGAGGAATCTGCCCCCTGTGCTTCCCCCTATTACTGATTTTATGAGAAATCCTCCAACAGTCAGCTTTAGGGACCAGTCTACGCAGTCACCCGTGTACACACCCTTCCCACCTTGGGGTCATAGGGATACGGGAGTAATAGACCCCAAAGAGGGCATCCAAGAAACAGTTCAAAGATTTAGCCCCCTTAACCCGCAAAGCAGTACACCAAGCACCCCTAGACCAAAAAGGAGCGAGGCACGGTCCTTGCTCCTGCCAGCTAGGCTAAAAAACCCACAGACAGGCGTGATAGGCCTCACTAGGACCATAAGCGCGCTAGACCTGGGTCATAGGGAGGGCTCTCCTGATGCAAATAGCACCTCGCCACCTATTGGTGCTCATAGAAAGCACAAAAGAAAAACTAATAGACCTGTAATAGAATCTGACGAGGAGGATGACCTCCCATTACTCACCCAACTGAGGGAGAGAAGTGAAAGGCGTAGTAGGGAAGAAATTTACCCTAGGCCTATACATGAAAGTACACCGAGGCCCAGGGCCCAGGTGACTACACCTCAACCGAGGAGCATTCTCACTCCTGTTAGGGACCGAGCCAGGGGACCCCAGACCATGGTTCCCCCAGGCCGGCACCTGATGAGGAGGGTTACCATTTGTGACCCACCAATACCCAAGAAAACAGCTAGGGGCAAAATAGGAAGAAATACTAAGCCAGTGTTAAACACAAAGTATAATCCAGACAAGTACCCGTGCAGTGCACCTACATACCGGACTGAGGGTGATTGGTACAACCCCAGACTCTATGAGGAGGGGGAGTACGACTCAGACTGGGAGCAGGAGCCTATGTGCGAGGAAGCGTGCTGGTACCCAGTGTCCCTGGGAGAGAGAAGGTGTATAGATAAAGCCCCTCCAGGCCCCAAGGTGCTGGCTTTACAGGGTATAGGAAAACCCTGGAAAACGTCATATCTCAGACAGGGATATGATTTTATAGAGAAGGTTGTATGAGAAGAGATAGGTCTGTTGAAGGGCAGTTTGGGGAGCATTACCCACAAGATAGATTAGCGGTTGACTCGGGTGGTGGAGAAGGAGACGACCCAGAACCAAACCCTAACCGGGGTTCAGGTGGATGGGAGCCTCCTAGACAGCCCCGAGATAGGAACAGCAGGGAAAACAGTCCCAGGGATGAAGATCCTGAGGGAGCAGATTATTTCTACCAGCAGCAAGCACTCAAAAGGGCAGAACAGTGGCCCCCCAGCCGATCCAGTGGATCAGAAAGGGGGAGCCCTAGAAGCCAGTGGGACACGCTGCTGACAGGAGGATTAGAACCAGAGGAAGAGGCGGTTACCTTTCCTCTGGGACAAGTTAGCTTATTAGATATTATACCAGCGAGAAAAGCAGGGCAAAGTGATACAGCATACCTGCTGCAGTGCAGGAAAAGTGGGTTCACAATGGATCAGATAGACTCCCCCCAAATGACTCTTGTACTTAAGAAAAATGGGGTTAAAGTGCCCGTTGGGTGCAAAACAAGTGATATTTTGAGGCACATGGTATCCACCCCAGGGGTATCTCCTGTGGAGGAGGAAGTAGAATCACTCAGTCAGTCCGTGTGGAAAGGGGAAATGACTCTAAGTGTCGCAATGCGATCTCTGAGTGGAGTACCTGGTAACAGCACGTACTATGAGGAAAAGTTATTAGGAAAAATCCCTGGGGGAGTTAGCCTTTGCACAGGATGGGCCTTATGGACAGCAGAGCAGAAAGTACAAAATTTAATTATGTATGATCGTAGGGCCCTCATGACAAAAACAAAAAAATCAGAGAGAACTGAAAGCCAGGCCCACCCAAAGGCCAAGGCGCAGAACCCGCATGCGCAATCCGGGCAGCCCAATGCTCAGAACAGCAACGGCAAAAATGCATCTGTAACAGGAAATGTTAGTTGAAAAATGTTAAAAAGAGACACACCCAAGATGGCAATGATAAAGCCCAGATACCGATTTCTGCTGTCAGTCGACCATAGGGGAGTCCAATAAGTTGGTAAAAATGACGATGAGAGAGAGGATGGTATTTTAAAATGGGAAGCATACATACCTGGATATTGTGTCCACTGCGGAGTCCAATGTTATGAGATAGTCTGGGAAGGCGTTAGAGCAACCAGACCCACAGCAAGGAAACCAAAAGTGGCCAAAACAGGGATAGAATGTAGTGGTCGCGCCAGGTTTACTTTCTGCAATCAATGTGTAGATACAGTGGCCTGTAGAGCACCAGTAGGGAGGTGTGACCACCATGTTATGCCTAACAGGTGTTACAAAGGCTCTGACACAGGTTTTGCCACATGTGACCCTTACGCAACTTACAGATGCTACAGGGCCTCAGACCTGTTTGATAGCCTACCCAAGGTGAGTGAAGTCAAGACCCGGGATTTAAGCATGGAATGCAGGCTGTGCTGTGGAAAGTTACTGAAACCAAAACCCAGATGTGCTATGGGCCATGGGAAACTCTGATAGAGACGGATATCCTGTTACCCAATGGGCCCTTAGTAAATAGTATATGGGACAATGAATCTGTTTGGGGAAATGAGTTGAAGAAGGCCTTTTGTACCTTAATTGGTCATAGGGAGAATTATAGAGTTTCAAAAGACAACTTCTAATGGGAGAAAATGGGGATGACTTACCCGCAACCATATAAAATAGATCTACCCCTGAAAGAGAAAAATGTGGGTGTTATACTATAATGTATAAATTCACAGAAGAAACCTTTCGGGTCAAGGTTGCACCGAATTGCTCTTGTAACACCACAGTTGAAACCCAAAATTGTACCACAGTGACAGGGTTTCTCCGTAAGTGGTTTTGGGTCACTGAAAGTACCAATAATATTACCCTCTCTGATTGTACAGAAACGGTAACTATTATTTAACCAGAAAAGGGGGCATGAAGTACCCACAATTGACTAATGCTTTGAAAGTTCAGAGTACGGTGCATACCTCTTCCAACCCTGTGAGTCAGGAAATAGAGGAAGAGAGTTTTAAAGAACAGGTACTTGGGCGGTCAAGGAGTAGAAGGAGTACTAGATCAGACCAAAAGATCCCGGCTAAGTGTCTGTACTGTTTTCCAGACAGGCCGGATATTAAACAAACCCACTTTAGGTGGACACTTTTTAGTACCAGAGGGAGCAACCCTCTGGAAAATGTGATGAAAATACAACAATCAGTATGGGGCTCCATACTGCACTCAAATGAGTTTAGGGAATTGTTCCTTAATTCTTCCTTATATTCTTCCCTCCAGAAGGGTTAATAAAAGATTTCCAAAAAAAACTATCTAAAGTAGTGTTAGAACTGTTAAAGTTTAGTTTTTAATGAGCTTTGAGATAGTGCAGCTGTCACATTCACCGAGCCTATTTCCTCCCCCACCTTTGGGGATGAAGATGAGTGTGGGCAAAACTGCTCTGAGAAACCACCCTGCGGGGCAGATGGGCAAAGGAAAAACAAGAAGAGGAAGAAGCATGCTAAGGCGGCTGAAGAGTCACTGCAATCCAGGCCGGGCGGAGCGGATCATGGACCTGAGAAGGAGGCCCATGGCAGAAACCAGTAGCGGCGCCAGAGAAGGGTGACCCAACCTTGGAGCCTGGTGCCTCCTCTGCTATGCTGACACCCCTGCCCCTGCCTGCCACACTCGAAGACACCACCTCTGCTGTGCTGCCTCCCTTGCCTTGCCTGCCACCCCCGCTGTACCAGAGTCAGTCAAGCTGCCATCAAACGGAAAAAGAAGAGAAGTACTGATGCATCTTCCGCAACCCCTGCCAAAGTGACCAGAGGCACCCAGACTGAACCAGTGGAGTCAGATAAGACCCCCGATCCTGCACCAGTTCTGGATCCCACCCCTCAGACATCCAAGGAGGTGGAAGAACCGGCCTTCAAGATTTACCAACACGGTCATGTTCAGGGTGTGTGGAAGAACACCAAGATTCACCCACGTGCCACCGGAGATCCAGGAATGTGGAAATACTTCACGCATGTGAGGCGTGGCCGCTTCCAGCACCGCTGGATGGTGCCCCCCACTAAAGAAAATATGGACTACTTCATTCCAAAGTCCACTTATCTGAGGTCCGTTGAGTCTGACTTCCTTGATGATAATGGGATCTGTATTCCTGTCAGCAAGCACTGGTATGTGTTTACCGAAACGGGCGACCAGTTGCTGCTTCTTACAGACTGTTACCAGGATCCAGTGGTCATACTCTTGGACCAGAATAAGATCTGATGCTTTGTGTATTATTGAATTTTCAAGGGAGGATGTTGAACGGAGGTTCAGTTGAAAACCCAAGAAACACAAAGCTAAAGCTAAAAATATATGTACTGCTTGAAATACAACTCACAGCTAAAATATATGTGTTTGCTTGATGTATAACTCTCACCTAAAATATATGTGTTTTTTTTAATATAATTCACAGTTGAAATATATATACTGCTTAAAGTGTGCCATGTAACCCATTAATGAATTGTTTTGATGAAAGTATGAACTACATATTAGAAACAGCTAAAACTAAAAAACTTATATTCGTTAGGTGTGACCTTTGTCACACTTTTAAGTGTGCTAAGGGTCACTTACTGTAACAGTGGAACTGGTCTGAACTGGTCATCTGCTGTGGCCACCTGTGTGATAACGTAGTGGTGGAATTACCCTGTTTTACAGAAGGGAGGGGGTTTTTAGCCTTGACTTTTAGTATAAATATGAGTTGATGTGGCCACTTTCTTCAGCGAAAGCATACCCACTTATCGGGTTTTATCTAGTCTCTGATTTTGATACTCTTTGCTTTTAGGGCAGAAAGGGAAGGGAATATTTCTGTTTTTTGTACTTGTTTTTTGATTATTCACTAAATAATAAAACCACCTGAGCTTGTTGTGAGCTAGGGGACCAAAAGACTTGTATTCCTTGATTTTAGTCATTTAATTTCTCTCTCTCACACCTCAGCTTTCCGAGGGTAGAAGTTTCCCTCTCATGAGGGCAGTTAAGACTCCTCTTTAACCACCTGGGCGAGTTGCAGCCCGGCGGGGATCGACATTGACAGTCAGACCTCCTGTTATCTCCTAGTGGGAGTGCATTCCCCATCCGCTCTGCCGGTCAGAGCCACCGAGCACTTAGCCTCTCTCGGACCGGCGACCAACGAAGGCTAGCGGGCGTCCTTGAGAAGGAGGGGACCTCCGGTGACCCTGGGAGGAACGGTTCCTAACCGTGAGTACTAAAGAAAAATCATTGGTTGTAAAGATCCCTCGGGCAGTGCTTAAAATATACAGGGGGACAAGAGCCCGTTAGTGGGGGACGTCTGGGGTAAAAATCTGAAAAGGCCTCTTGCCTCGCCTCCGGTTTCCCTGATCCGGGCGGGGGCCCTTTAAACTTAGCAAGGGTGTGTGTGTCTCTAAGTAAAAAGAACTAAAACTAATTATAACTAAAAGTAATAATTACTAATTCATTTAAAAAAAAAGTGTTAAATTAGCGAATCACTGTGTGTGGATCGAAAATCTAGCATTTATACAATCAGGGAAGTATCAAAGTAACTCCTTTTAATATAGGCCTAACCATCCGCCCCGCTGATAGTAACGGGTGTTATTATACGGCAGAAGCGGGCATAGTAGGGACGGGGTTACTGAGGGGAAGGTATAAAAGGAGTTAGCCCTCAACCAAACGAGAGCGATACGACACCTCAGTAACTGTCACACCGTTCGATGTTGTTTTATTTCAGGTAGTCAGCATGGAGCTGTTCCACATTCCCAGACATTAAAACAAGTCAGTCATTGGCGTTATTCTACGAGTCAGATGAATAAATCGCTGTTTGCTATGTTGCCTGCTGCTCCGTCATTCTTAGTGTCCTCTGGAAACAGTTGCTGTCCTTTACGTTTCTTTGGATGACATCATCAGTGTCTTGCTTTAGTCTGAAGAAACTCCACAGATTTAAAACCACATGCAGTCACAGAAAATACAACAGGAATAGAAAGGTCAGACAAAGAATATGAAATGAAAAGTCCCCAAAGTAGGAACATATAATGTTAATCTACCAAACAACAATAACTGGAGAGCATCCAATTAAACATGGCCGACTCCACTTATTTTTATTTAACCTTATTTAACCAGGAACAATCTCATTGAGCTACAGTAACTCTTCTTCCAGGGAATAAAGTTTCATAATATATATTATGAAATATATTTTTAATATATGATTCCATACTACAACACAAACAAGACATTACAATAACTTAAGCTAATGCAGACATACAACTTAAAAAAGGTTCCACTGAGATTTGAACTCAGATCACTGGATTCAGAGTCCAGAGTGCTAACCATTACACCATGGAACCTTTGAAAGTGTTGCAAGGGTTTGCTAGGCAGTTTCTTTCATAATATCCACATGTGTGCTATTGAAGGCACACAACAATCCCAACAAAGATGAAAAAGCAACAATTATTAGCCAACTTAAGTCATTTAGTTAGCTAAGCGTTCAGAGGATGTGGGAAAAAGCAAGTGAAGAACAGGTTTTAAAGGACTTGCTACAGACAGTGAATACAGCAGTAGATATGTCTACTGTTGTACAAACACATGGTAACTTTACATCTGATGACAATAAAGATGCTAACCCAAAGCTTAATTTGCAATTGCGTTTCTTGCACACATTCATGTCTTCTTAAATAAAAATAATTTCTAAGTTCTTTATTCCCAATATCATGTCTCAGACATTTGTTCCAGATGAAAATACTAGTTGTCAGAAGTGGGATTTGAACCTACGCCTCCAGTGGAGACTGCGACCTGAACGCAGCGTCTTGGACCGCTCGGCCATCCTGACTGATCCAACAGATGATTAGTAGGACCTGTCTCAAAAATTATAATATGATAAATTAAACATGTCATTATATAGTAGGTTCTCAGTCATCCATGTCATAGTTAACAAGGGAAGGTTTCTCAACTGTCAGTCCAAATATAGGGCGTTCATGGGACATGGAAGAAAGTCACCAGGGTGGCAATCTGTTATGGATCCGTCAATAAATCCTACAGCAGAGCTCCACTCGGCATGTCTGACCACAACTCTGTTTATTTGGTCCCGTCTTACAAACCAGCACTGAAGAGAAACAAGTCGAAACAAAAGTTAGTTCCGGTTGGTCAGAGGAATCAATCCAGTGTCTTCAGGAATGCTACTGCTGCACTGACTGGGATCTATTCAAAAACAAATGTAAGGACATTGATGAGCTCACAGAGACTGTTTCTGCATACATCACCTTCTGTGAGGACTTAGTCATCTCTCGTAAATAATATAAATGGGCAAAATATATGGGCATCCGCACAGACCACTGCGCTATCTGGATGCCCCCTATAACCATTTTTAACATTCAAGTGACCTCACTGCAGCCCACATCTTCTAATAACCCCGTTTGTCCTTAAAAAAGGATGTTCACATCTTGACTATAGACAACATGGTTGATGTTTTACAAGCTTTTTTATAAAACAAATCCAGACGGACAGTCAACTGTAAAAATGGACACAAGCTGTATTGCCCAGTGATGCTGGTACAGTGGTGAGCATAGCTGTCTTCCATGCAATTGACCTGGGTTTGATTCCCAGCCATCGCGGTAGTTTTCTTTGTGTGGTTGCTTGCTTTATTTGTCAAGAAGTAACCAGAAAGGTTACTTGCCAAAACCGATTTGATAAAACATTAGATATCTGTTATGATACTATTAAGGGAGCATATCAATCAATCACGCTGCCTCCAAGAGGATCCACAGACACAGGCAGTGCACTATGATTTGCACTTTGCCCGTGTCTGGAAACTACTACGAACCAGTTGAAAAGTTTATGAACATTTGTTCAAAGAGGTAAAACTTTTAAAAGCTTTTCAGGTTGTTGTGGCCGAGTGGTTAAGGTGATGGACTAGAAATCCATTGAGGTCTCCCTGCGCAGGTTTGAATCCTGCTGACAACGAAAGGCATTGTTTAAGAGACAATCGGCATAACCATTTATTTTTCTTGCTTTCCAACTTTTTAGGAATATTTCAACATACTTTTAAAGAAGTGACTATGACTTTTTATGTTTTTGTTGACATACTATCCTATGAATTTTTATGAAATTTTTCGACATACTTTACTATGACTTTTTATGAGTTTTTGACATACTATACTATGACTTTACATGACTTTTTATGAATTTTTGACATACTCTACTATGAATTTTTTCAGCATACTATGACTCTTTTCAAAACGGGGAATTAGCTCAAATGGTAGAGTGCTTGCTTAGCATGAGAGAGGTAGCGGGATCAATGCCCACATTCTCCAGAGGACTTTAGATTCTTCTTGTTTTACAACAAGAACTATAAATCTGGACTTGTTATGACATACTACACTACGACTTTTTAGGAATATTTAGACATACTACACTATGACTTTTTATGACATTTTATGAATATTTTGTCATACTATACTATGCATTCTCCAGAGGACTTTAGATTCTTCTTGTTTTACAACAAGAACTTTTTATAAATATACTTTTTATAAATATTTCAACATACTATACTATGACTTTTTATGATTTTTTTGTTATACTAAACTCTGACTTTTTATGACTTTTATGAATTTTTTGACATACTATGACTCTTTTTGAAAAGGGGAATTAGCTCAAATGGTAGAGCGCTTGCTTAGCATGAGAGAGGTAGCGGGATCAATGCACGCATTCTCCAGAGGACTTTAGATTCTTCTTGTTTTACAACAAGAACTATAAATTTGGACTTTTTACGACATACTACACTACGGCTTTTTATGAATATTTTGTCATACTATACTATGACTTTTATGAATTTTTGACACATTATACTATGACTTTAAAAAAATAAAATTTGACATACTATGCTATGACTTTTATGACTTTTTATGAATATTTTGACATATTATACTATGACTTTTATGAATTTTTTGTCATACTACACTATGACTTTTTATAAAAATTTTGACATACTATAGTATGACTTTTTATGAATTTTTCGACATACTATACTATGACTTTTCATGACATTTTATGAATCTTTATCATACTATACTGTGACTTTTGAATTTTTTCAACATACTGTGACTTTTTTTGAAAAGGGGGAATTAGCTCAAATGGTAGAGTGCTTGCTTAGCATGTGAGAGGTAGCGGGATCAATGCCCGCATTCTCCAGAGGACTTTAGATTCTTCTTGTTTTACAACAAGAACTATAAATCTGGCCTTGTTACGACATACTACACTACGACTTTTAGGAATATTTCGACATATTATACTATGACTTTTTCGCTTTTGTTGACATACTATCCTATGACATTTATGAATTTTTTGAAATACTATACAGTGACTTTTTAGGAATATTTCAACATACTATACTATGACTTTTTACGTTGTTGTCGACATAGTATACTATGACTTTTTATGAATTTTTTACATACTATACCATGACTTTTTATGAATTTTTGACGTACTATACTATGACTTTTTATGAATTTCAACATACTATAGAATGATTTTATGATTTTTTGTCATACTTAACAATGACTTTACGAATTTTAAACATGTTTATTATGACGTTTTATGACGTTTTATGACTTTTTATGACTTTTTTGACATACTATCCTATGACTTTTATGAATTTTTGACATACTATACTATAACTTCGTTTGAAATGGGAATTAGATCAAAAGAGCGCTTGCTTAGCATGCGAGAGGTAGCAGGATCAATGCCCGCATTTCAGAGGACTTTAGATTCTTCTTGCTTTACAACAAGAACTATACATTTTGACTTTTTATGACATACTACACTACATTTTAGGAATATTTAGACTATTATACTATGACTTTTTATGTTTTTGTCGACATACTATCCTATGACTTTTATGACATTTTTGAGATACTATACTGTGACTTTCATTATTTTTTTGTCATACTAAACTACGACTTTTTATAATATTTTGACATGTTGTACTACACCTTTATGAATTTTTGACATACTATACTATGACTTTTTATGACATTTTATGAATTTCAACATACTATACTATGACTTGTATGAATTTTCGACATATTATACTATGACTTTTTATGACTTTTTTGACATACTATACTATGACTTTTTAGGAATATTACGACATACTATACTATGATTTATGAATATTTATTATTTATTAAGCCTGTGTTGAGGTTGTACAACATATGAAACCTACCAACTGTCCCTTAGACATTTAGAATGGTGAAGGAGGTTTTTAATAGCAACATTGGGGCGAGTCTTCTTACTCTTTTTAAGTAAATTGCTAAGCCTGTACTTGTTACTTTTACTTGAGTAAAGAAGTTAAATCAGTACTTCTACTTTACCAGAGTATTTGTTAACACAATTATCTGTACTTCTACTTGAGTACGGGCAGCGAGCACTTTTGCCATCTCTGACGGTCATTGGTATGCAGGTCACTTGATGTAATAAAAGCAAATACATAAGGCCCCACCCAACAGTTTTGTATACAACTGTATGTCAATGATCAAGCTTGTTGCTGTGACCAAGAAACCACCAGCAAAAAATTAAATTTTCTTAGATGCCAAATATTTGAATTTAAAGTCAGAATCCAATTGACATGTAAGAAAAATACAATGCACGTCCAGCTTCTACATTTCCGCATGAGTCAGCTTCCCCAATTTCTGAGTAAAAGGAAAATAGCCTGATAAACATACATGTGAAGCTTAAAAAGCAAATGCTTGTGGTTTAAAGATTGAGTTGCTGCTCATGAAACATCAGTTGGGCGCAGTCTCTGTGGTGCAATAGGTCAGCGCAGTCGGCTGTTAACCGAAAGGATGGTGGTTCAAGTCCATCCAGGGACGTTTTTTGCTTAAATAACCTGGAGTGAGCCAACTCTGGGTTTTTCCTTCTGCAGAAGACCATAGAGCAGCCAAAGATAACCCAAGTGGCTTTATGTCTATCAGAAGGTACAGTTCTGCAAACCATGGACATATTAATCTTTACGGTCATTGGTATACAGGTCACTTGATGTAATACAAGCAAATACATAAGGTCTCACCCAACAGTTTTGTGATACATGGCGTCTAACTGTATGTCAATGATCCAGCTTGTTGCTGTGACCAAGAAACCACCAGCAAAATGACTGCTGCTGTATGTACGGTGGCTGCTGCATCAGTGAGCGGTCCAGCAAGCTGCAGACAAGGTTTGGGGAGTGGCCAGACCTCCACATACGGCTGGACATCTGGTACTTCATGCGAAGGCTGGCGGTCGGGTGTACCACTGACGCTCATTCCCTCTACCCCACCTTCATGAGCTGTCTCTGCTGCATATTTGAGTGGGATGCAGGGGACCTCTCTCTGTTGCGGCAGGCAAAGACAGAGCAGCTCAGGCAGGAGGGTGTGCAAGCCATGACTGATCGAGCGCGGTGGATGCAAAGATCAGAAAGAAGGAGCTGAGCTAGTACTGTCTCAGGAGGACACGCGGTGAGGAGGCCACCATCTGCAGGAAGTGTGAGGGGCAAACAGGAGGGACCTCATGGGGGTGCCACTGCTGGACCAGGTGCGCATGGAGCACATCTGGCGTGTGCAGCAACAACACGTCAAGTGCATCCAGGACCTGCCTGGTGTGCAGCTTCATACAGAGATGGGCACTATCAAGAAGGGGGGTGTTATCCTGACCAAGGGCCTGGCTGTGACGAGGGTCCACGTCTCTGGAATCATTTCATTGCTACCTGAACAGGTTTGTTCTGTCTAAGTAGTATGTGTTTCATAATTGTACTTTTGTTTTTTAATATTAAATTGACATATTTTAAAGAATATTTTATAACTGTAATTTGCAATAAAAAACCTGACCTTTCCCATTTGACAAACTGTTTTGATCACTTGTGGTATTTCAATGAAGTCTGTGGTTTTGGACAATTACCTTACAATCTAAAACTGTATATCCTATTGTCTCTGGAACAATAGTTGGCAGTTGGAGGAGTAATGGCTCTTTACAGTGAATATGCAAAGAGGTTTTCACAAATTGTGATAAAAAATTTAATAAAGTATTGGCATTTTTCAATAAAGTATTGGCTTTTGCCTTGCAATAAGTGTTTTTCCAATAACATAAACAAGCATACCGTTAGTTAAGGTCCATGGTGTGTCATGATGTGGAGAACAGATGTATGGAGGTAGTCTGGCAGAGCGCTCTAAGGTGCTGGATTTAGGCTCCAGTCTCTCTGGAGGCGCGGGTTCAAATCCCACCACTGCCATTTGCAAATTTTACATGGACAGCCAATGTGATGACCTGAAGTTGTATCAGATGAGGTCATCTTATGACTAGCTTGGTGAAGTACCTAAAGTCATAAGAGGCAACTTGGTAGACTCCTTGCTGACTCTATTGTTTATATCTGTACTCGCAAGGCCCTGGCTATAATGACCACCCAATCATAGGTGTTCAATGTGAATACTCATTCATTGCCAAAATTGTTGGTAACTGTTACGGGGTGCATGTTGGCTAGCACGGTAGCGATACACTACCTATACCATCCAAAGACTGAGACTGTAGGTATATGTTAAATGCCCGTATATGTTTAACGTGTTCATATGTTTCGTTCATTTTCACAATGTTTTAAAATCTTCAGTTAACCTAGCATTCTCCATTTCACCACATGCCACTGCTGCATTCATCAATCCGTCATTCTGTGTAAAACCCTACCATACTTCACAAACAACCTATTTACAATAACCACGCAACACTCAGATCTCTGTTAACTATGTGTCTGTGTATTTAGTTTCAAAGTGTAACACAGGTTAACATTAGTCATATCAGCTTTGTCTTACCGGCGTCTTCTCGTTCTGTTTTAAGACTACAAACTGACTATGTGACAGATGTGTAATCTGTCATGTCCTGCCTTCTGAAGCTCTAGCCAGGCGCCATTCCTCGCCTAAAACAATATGAGTCATTCCAGTAAGTGAAAAGGAAACTCACATCTACAAAGATAAATTTGATAGATGTGACTCCCTGATGGTCTAGTGGCTAGGATTCGGCGCTCTCACCGCTGCGGTCCGGGTTCCATTTCCGGTCAGGGAATGGTCAGGACTTTACAGATACAGATATAACGTTTGAAAGAGAAACTTAGATATGTCAAATTCTTCCTCATTAGTTTAACACTGGAAACCCAACACTTTTAAAGAGTACCATTTCCTTTAAATCAGACCCACGACAACGGATGTATCCTTTTGTCACACACCCCATTTGAAAAGTTCTTACACAGCCATAAAAAGTATTAGTGTAATAATTTGCTAAAATTCTTTTTAGTAGAGGAATGTTTGCACAGAGTAATAATGCCACATTGCTAATGCAATCAAGATGGTTTTTTTTTGAGGGATTAAGATACATATCACAAGGATGTTGGTGGGAAACTATTACATTGAGTTATTCCTAAACCCAGACCTTGAAGTTTCCATGATATCTTCATTAAAATGAGAAAAAAGATAAATTCATTATTTTTGATTCACAGGATATTATGAGACTGTACATTTGTTTAAAGCAACATTTAAAACATGACTTGCAAGGCAACAACAACTTTCTACATCTGACAAACGATGTAAGCATTCAGAGAACAGTCGTGTGTCACTCTCCAGAAGGCGTTTTCTGACAGCATGGTGCAGCCTGTATCCTGGATGGATTTGTCTGGCTGCCCTTCTCCCCATTTCGTAAAGGTCAGAGGTCGGTTTTTCATATCAGCCTCAAAATTCCCCTCAGCTTTGTTGGTGTTGACGTTGATCCAGGCTGTTTTGTTATCATCCCCAAACACCTGAGAGAGTATGTTGTTCTCCTCCTCGTTCTGGGGCAAAGCCAGCTCTAAGCCTCGTTGGGAGCAGAACTCAACGGCCCTGGAGAAAGAGTCCCTCTTCTTGTAGGACACAAAGTATTTCTGGCCAACTCTTCGGACAAAGTCATAGTTCACGACTGAAATGTAAAGAGAACATGCAACAAATCAGAAATGAATAAAGTGAAAATGACTGTTCAAGAACTTCCAAAATGTATTGTCATCTTGGTCCTACAGGATACTTACCCAGCTCTAACTTAGCAAGGCTGTTCTTTAAGGTTTCAAGTTCCTGACCAGAGACACCTGGATCAAACAGATCAAGTTCAGTTACCAATTAGACCTGAGTCCACATTTTGTAAGACATGCATTCTCAAAAAATGTAACTTTGCCTGCTACAGATTTCCCACCGTGGTCAGAAACATGGAGTCTAAAGTGGCTGCTCGTTCCGAAGCTAATTGCACAAGTAAAAACATCAGGGCCCTCATGTTATTTGCACTACATAGAGTATATATGTTGTATGTTTGTTTTAAGGGTCCATTTCATTATAATATTAAGATTTACCATAAATAATTGAACATGCATAACATGTATTTTAAGTTCCATTAAAGAAGGGGGAGGTGTGGTCATATTTGAGCATTTTAAAATGTTCTTGAAACTAACGCATTAGTTACTTCTGAAGTAACTAGTTTTTGTAATTGAGAATCTAATTTAGTTACTTTTTGGAAGAACTAGTTACTATAACCAATAACTTTTTAAAAGTAACTTGCCCACACTGGTTAAGTGTATCTTCTCTTCTTCTATCTCTGAACACTCTGAATGATGAGTAAACCAGAATACATCCAACAAAAAGATGGGTCTCAAGTAGGGTTGCATAATATGAGAAAAAATGCAATACAGTATTCAAAACATTGTTGACTATCGTGGTAACGATATTACGATATTACTATAGATAAACAGATACTGAAGTGTGCTCAGATCTGCATTTCTGCTGGTTACAGTATTCTATAGAAATACAACAAATTTATTGTTGGAATTAAAACAAATCAAATTCTCTGAATATCTTTTGCGATATGTCCCAGCCTTTCTATATATGTTTATTACGCCAGTTAATATTGCAACAGCATGTGGCTGGGTTAGCTCAGTTGGTAGAACAGGCGCACATTTATAGAGGTTTGGTACTCAAAGCAGCTGCCGCTGGTTGGACTCCGACCTGTGAAAGTAATTTCATGAAATATGCTCTTTAGAATCCAGAAAATATATAACCTCGTCCACAGAATATAGCAGATCCAACTGGTCCCCACGCTCCTTTTGGTCCAACAAATCATGTGAACAAGAGCAGGGAAAGAGACAAACATACAAGATGATCAACAATCTAAAGCTCATTGAGGCTGTTATTACAATACATGCCATTTAGCTGATGATTTTATCCAAAGCAACTTAAAATTGCTATATATCAGAGGTAGCACGCCTCTGGAGCAATTAGGGGTTTAAGTGTCTTGCTCAAGGACACATTGGTTGATGTAACACAGTGGGAATCAAATTAAATATGTTATATCCACTGTGCCATCCCCACCTTTGTGGTGTGTTATGTTTGATGTCTATTTGAAAAACAAAATGTTGCATGAATAGAACGTTCAGACAGATTTTTGCTAAATTACTCATAGAGGTCTGAGTCACAAGGTTCATTCTCTGGTGAGCATTACAGCTAAAATACATTGGGCCCATCACTGTCATTGTTTCATGAAGCTTCTGACAGCTGACCAGACTGTCTTCTGAAAACGCCAACATAAGTCGTTTGTGACTTAGCAATTACAACTCATATTTACATTTATAGTAGCTGTAGTAGTCAATGCAAGAGTGCCAAGTACTACATAAGGAGACAAGTTGGGGTATGGATTGGTCAAACAAACACAGGCTTTTCACCCAGGAGACTGGGGTTCATGTCCCCATTTGAAAATTAATGTAACTGGGGAATTTGTTTTGTACTTTACAGAACAAACGGAGCTATGTCACTTTCTGCAACAAGCGCATTACAAGCAGTGCGGTAACCCAAACCACAATCTTTTTCTAAACTTAACTAAGTAGTTTGGTTACGTAGACATAACCAAATAAGTTCATTTTTGTGCATAAACCTAACTAAACTGTAAGTGTTTCACAGTGTAAACAATGTGTTTAAAACTGTGACAGTTGGGTTTTTTGGTTTACATATATGAGGACAGAAATTGCTTGTGTGGGTTGTATTATCGGTTAGGAATAAACAACCTATGTTTTTATTATGGTTCGGAGGACTTGTTGCAGCTGACGCAGCAAGTCAAACGAAGAAAATATATAAGTGTCCTCATAAAGCTCTTGGTAGATTGGATAAAGCTTGTGGTTAAAAACAAACTGATCTGCCTGGCCAACAGAGGGGTGCCAGAATTCAGACTAATAATGACTAGAGTCTGGTCAGAACGAGTGTTCCTAGCACTTTACAAAACCTTTTTATTTGACGCCACTTTACATTGATTGTATACCTTCTGCTCATTGTCTGTTGTTTGCCTGTTTGTTTGTGTGTTTACTTGTTTGTTTTTTTGCTTTTACTGGAAATGCTGCGGCTGTAACAAGGGAATTTTCCCACTGTGGGATGAATAAAGTATTATCTTATCTTATCTCTTTCTTAGGAGCGTGATTGTGGAAGTCAATATTACCCACCAGGTAACCCAGGTGGCCCACGTGGCCCAGGTGGCCCAGATCGCCCAGCTGGCCCAGGTGGCCCAACATGTCCTGGGTCACCTTTAGGACCAGGAGGTCCTGGAAGCTGACTGTAGCCAGTAGAAGACATCAGGCAGAGGACGCAGAACAGTAGGAACATCCTCATCTTCAGAATACAGAGCATCATAACATTTATTGGAGCAATAATTTTTTATTCTTTCAGTAAATTAGATCAGTAGAGCAGGCAAGATTTCTGGTACAAAGAGGTAAACTTTACCTTAACATTACTGGTAACCTGTTTGTCACTGGGATCAAACATTCTGAAATCTAAATGTCTTTAAGTCCTTTGAAATCTACAGTACTAGAATTATAGTTAAGATTTTGCCCTTTTTCAGGCTACATCAGGAATATTGTTGTATCATAGTTTACAACCAATGGCTCAAAGTCAGTCACTGTGAAGAGATTTCTCTCTTCACTTTTAAGATGGCTCAAGAGATGACACGGGACAACCAAGCTACTTTGTACAAAGGGCAACCTGCTAGGCTGAACACCCAAAAGAGAGTTGCGCCGAGGCAGTTCCTTGCTTCTTTATTTATAGGTTGATACAAACAATAATAGTGTGTGAGTGTGTAATCATCATGTGGTTGGGTTATAGGTTGATACAAACAGCATAGTGTGTGTGTGTGTGTGTGTGTGTGTGTGATTGGGCCTCCGTCCTTGGTTAGTGAGATACATGTTTCAATAAGAGAACGTGAGATACATGTTTCAACAAAAAGAACAGTCTGTGAAATGCTTGCATAAGCTTTTATGAGTGCAGAGTGTGACAATCACCCATATATCGCTACACAGCCAAGCAGTTGAATATAGTACATTGAATATATCTTATAACATTCCCTCCTGTTTGTCATACTCTGTAGGCATCAGACAATAACCTCTTCTTTCGATTTTCAGTTATGTCATCATGTGAGAGCTTTTACTCCTTATTTACAGTGTTGTAGAGTCAGAGGTTACCAGCACTTGACTCTAGCTGGGGCTAGAGTTCTCAGTACTCTGCCCTTTTACACAGATGTGTCGTCACTGTCGCTGTTGTCGTCCCATGGTCTCTTGTGGATCTCTCTGGTGCTATCGTAATTTCCGTCAGGGCTGTCAGGGTCTCTCTGTTGGAGTGTCATGTAGGTGTACACATGGGCAGCCAACATTCTATTCATCATTCTTGATATACATGGCATAATACATGTTGAGCATAGACAACATAACACTACTAACATAATCACAGGTCCTACTAAGGTTAACAACTTCTCTCTCCAGCTTCCTGACATCAACCAGTCCAAAAACTCCATCCTGTAGAGGGAGCTACATCATCTTTTTTCATTTGGCTAAGAGGTGTTAAGGTGTGTGACGGTTTCAGTAATGTTGCCGGCTACGTCTGGGATGTATGTGCAGCACTGGTCTCCTATCACATGACACAATCCTCCTTGAGATGCTAGAATGATATCAAGAGCCAATTGATGTTGTGTTAACGTATTACGTACTGCAGCAGCGAATGGTCCTAATGCACTGAAGCCCGAGGACGTTATGGATGTTAGATTTTCCAATTGCACATGTAGCTTGTCGATATTATGTGCGTTCTTTACTGTGCCCCACCATGGGAATGTTCCTGCCATGAGTTTCTCTCCTTCAGATGTCATTAGGGCAGGGAGGGCGCTACGCCTGCTACGTGGCTTGTAGTGTGCGTAATGGTGTGTTGTATGGTGTAGTCTAGCATGGATGGTTACAGTGGGACTCAAATAAACTAACGTACAGGTGCCAGCCCAGTGTGGGGGAAGGGCCTGATACATATTCCTTCCACACAACCATACAGCCGAGGTGGTGCATAAGCCACCATCATCTGATGGGCCATATACATCACTAATCCAAGTAACAACGTCTGATGTGCCTGTCACGTTGCATTTTGAGATGTTAAAGACCTTACCACAAGTAGCGTTAATGTTGAGTGTGCATCCTGACGTTTCCCCTACATACAGATTATCTGATCTGGCATTAGCTCGGGTGAAACACACGGGATAGGTGGTTTCAATTTGATCTGAAGGGATTACCATAAGGGGCCTGGTCAGGGCCTCATCTTTTTTATACCCTGTTGACAAATTTGCCCTTATGGGTAAGTTGTCAAACTGAGTGCAGTTGTCACACCGTGTGGTGTTTGTTCTCCACCAATTGGAATATAATTGGTCATTGCTACTTCGTGGCTTAGTAATGTTTCTCAGGCTACACATCATACATTGCACTTCACGTTCTGACAATGGTTGTGGTCTGACAAACATTGATTCACTTATACTTTGTGGAAAGAATGTACACGCGTAACAAGATTCATTAATTTGTCCTGCCTGAAGTATAACTAGTAGCGACTTATACCATGTATTTGCATCTGGATCTAATCCTAATGGATGGTGGAAGATAGGCTGGAATTTTCCTACGATCAGCACTTCTTTTGCCTGTGAGTCCACGGGAGCTGGAATGACTACCCCTGGCTGGATTGGGGTGGATGCAATGGTTTTAGGGGCTATGCAACAAAGTGCATATTGCCAACATGGGTCATAACCATTTGCAAAAGCGCAGAGCTGGTGTATGGTACAATTTGGACCCTGATTTGGGGTGAGGATTTTTCCTGTGGTGTTTATGTGAAAAGAGAATTTACCATTTGCTAAGGTCAGATTGGAATACATTTGTTTCTCGTTACTTTTATAGAAACCATATGAGTCTTTTGACCAGTGTTTTTCTGTAGTTGACACCACATGTCCCCAAGTTGATCCCCCATAGTCAGGTCTGGGTCTAGCTTCTATATACCATGGATACCCCTGCCAAGTCGAGGCAGCATATGGCCACGAACCATGTTTATTGGTAAGGGCACTAGTAGGTACAAAAAATGTGGCGTCTATGGAGCCATTATAACAGAACCATAATACGTTAGCTGTGTGTCCCCATGTGTCCTTGGACCCGCCATGACAGGGGTCCCTGTGGTGTCCAACGGTTGGAGTCGCCTGTTGTATTGTGGCATCAGTTGATGTAGCACATGCAATTGTTAACAGTACCAATAATATCCGAACTACCCTCCCCATCATTTCACCTGCAGGTAACACACAGGGTGGTCTTATCCACGTTGGTTGTCTTCGCTAGCCTTGTTACCAGGATTTCTCCCGTCGTCCCTCTGAAGACCCTTGTGGTCTCTTCAGGTAGGTGGACCGTCCAAGGGAATATCTAGTCTTCTCACTATATGTTACCTTAGTCTTTTGATGGATCAGTGAGGGCTTCCACTGGTACTAGTTTACAATGACTCTCATGGATCCATGTCGCCCGTTCAGCTATTTTTATAGCTGTTGGTGTTGTCAGCAAAACTTGGTATGGGCCTTCCCACCTGGGCGCTTTCCAGTTGGACCTGTGTATCACCTTGATCAGGACCCAATCTCCGACTCCTGGTTTCCTGTGGACAGAGGGCACATCTCCATCTGGGACACGGTTATTCTCAATTATTTCTTTCTGATCTAACATTTGTCTCATCCAGTCAGCTAAAGTGTGCTCCTTATCTGCCTTTTCCACAGAGCCATTATAAATAGGTAATGGGAATGACTTGGCTGGATATATCTCAACCCATTTAGATAATTGATCAATAATTACTAAAGCGTATTTAACACCCTTCTCATGATTTAGTTCAATAAAATCCATATGTACAGTATGAAATGGATGAGGAGGTGTAGGGAATTGACCTCTTTTTGGTCTTAATTGGCCCTGTGAGTTGTTTTTTAGGCATATCATACATCGAGCTACAAACATTTTAGCTGAGCTTTCAAAATTTATTGTATAGGAATAGTTATTAATGTTACCATATCCCTCCTGTTGACACATCAGCTATGGGTCACTAATGCTGCTGTTTGGTGTAGGGATTTTGGTAAAACTGGTTTGTTGTCGATGGTATAGACGTCATTAACTAAAGTAGCGCCCCCTATGAATCCATTGTTGTATCTCTTTAGCTGGGGCTGCAAGTTGCTGATCCTTCAATATGTCTGTGGTGATTATATCTGTGTGGTATATACTTGTGGTTTCATGTGTCTGCATGGCAGTGGCTTTCGCTGCTTTGTCTGCAAAGTTGTTTCTTTTAGTGATGTATGAATCATCTGTCTGGTGTGCCGCACATTTGCATAGGGCTAACGAGTGTGGGAGGCACACTGCATCTAATAGGTCTTGTAAGACACCTGCGTGTGTTAAAATTTTTCTACTAGAGGTTTTAAACCCTCTATGTTTCCATATTTTTGCAAAATGGTGTACTGCTCCAAAGACGTACTGACTGTCTGTGTAAATATTAATGTCCTGTCCTTCATGCATTTGGCATGCACGTATTACTGCCACAAGCTCCGCTGTTTGTGCTGAGGTTGTGCGCGGTAATGTTCCTGCTTCTAATACTTCTGTCAGTGTGGTTACTGCGTAACCCACACGGTTGGTTCCAGTGCCGTCTTTGGATGCTGAACCATCTACAAAAATATCTTTGTTTCCTATTATTGGCTGTTGTGAAATGTCAGCACGTGGACGAGTGTACTTTTCTATCTCAGAGACACAGCTGTGTGGTGTCCCGTCTGCGGATGTAGCTACGGCCTCTGCTACATTTATGCCTACACACTTCTGCCAAATGATGTTATCTCGTGACAGCAGTACACTTATTAGTTTTAGATGTCTGGCATGTGTAACAAACGGTAAGTGAGCGTGCAGCAAAATTTCTTGTATTGTGTGTGGAACACATACTGCAACATTGTGTCCTAATACTACATCTGCACAGGCCAAAACTGCTTCATATGCTGCACAACACCCACGTACGCAATCTGGAAACCCACTTGCAATGGAATCAAGTTGTTTAGAGTAGAATGCCAGGGGTCTATCTTTTCCCCCCCACTTTTGAGTCAGTACTGCTGTCATGTAGATATCTTTGTGTGACACTAATAGCTTGAATGGTTTACGGTAGTCTGGTAGTGCCATAATAGCATTTGTCTGTAATTCCCCTTTTAGTTTCTCAAAAACATTGGTCATCTCAGTTGACCAGGTGACTTTATCTCTCATGGCCATATTAAGCCCATGTATAGAATTCATTAAGGGCTGGATCATTATGGAGTATTCAGGGATCCATGCCCTGCAGAAGTTACATAGCCCTAAAAATGACATCATTTGTTGTTTGGTTTCAGGCTTTGGAGTCTGTTGAATTGCTTGCTTTCTAGTGGGTAACAATTATTTCCCTTCCGCTGATAACATGTGTCCTAGATATGCTACTTTCTGTTGCACAAATTGTAACTTGGATTTTGATGCTTTGTGCCCCTCCTGTGCGAGGTGCCTTAAAACTGTTAAAGTGTTCTTTCTGCATAAATCTTGAGTATCTCCTGTTACTAAGATGTAATCTACGTATAGGAGATATTGTCCATTTTATAATTGAGGACAGGTAGACATAGAGTCAGTTAGCACTTTAGAGTATATAATGGGACTATTTACAAATCTCTGTGGTAATCTGGTGGATGTATAGACCTTTCCATTCAGTCTAAAACCAAATAGCCTCTGTGCTTCTCTACTTAGTGGGATGGAGAAAAATGCGTTAGATAGGTCAATGACTGAAAACCATTTTGCAGTTGGTCATATGCTGTTCATTATAGTATGTGGATTAGCCACAGTGACTTCCTCTTTTTGTACTATTTCATTTACAGAGCGCAGGTCTTGAATCATTCGCCATTTTCCTGCTGCTTGTTTCCTTACTGGGAATATGGGAGTTAAACACGTGACTTCTGACAATGTTGTTTCTCGTAATATTCCAGATTTTAACATGGAAGCTATTACTGGCTGTATGCCAGCAGTGGCTTCCTTTGAGATTGGATATTGGCGTACTTTTGGCGTTCTGGTTGATATGACCTTTACATCTACAGGCTGTACACCTTTGACCAGTCCCACATCTGTGGGCCCTGTTGACCATAAATAGTCTGGGAGTGCATCTAAGTCTTTCTGTTTGCCCTCAGTCACTGCCTGCAGTGATAGGATTTTTAATCACATGGGGCTGTCCAAGTGGGTGGTAGGCGTCACTCTAACTCTCCATCCTACTGTCTTTTTCTTATATCCTGTGTTAGTATCTGTTCTCCACCCATCGTCACCACCTCCTGTGTAACTCCCTCTCTCTGCTATTGTTACCATCCGCCCTAGGCTGTACCATGTATGGTCAGTTCTCTTTCTCAGTGAGATATGTGGTACATATCTTCCTCTAAACAGCTCTTTATGTTCCTCTGTCAGCATGACTACAGCTGCTACCTCTCCTTCTGGTGACATGTACAAATTTGTTACTTGTAATGCTCGGCCTTTTAGATTATTTATTTGTAACTGATATGGCACATCTAATCCTGGCGAACTCTTATACCAGAGGGTACAATGGACTCCGTCTGGCTTTTGTTCCTCAAGGTGTAATTTATCACCTTTGTCTGTAATCAATTTTAATAGCTATATAGCAGCTCCGCTCCCCAAATCTAGTGTCCAATAGTAGTGAGGCTCTTCAGGCCCATACACTACATTTTCATCTTCCATTGGCACACATTTCATACCATTGTTTGTTGGAACGATAGCCAAATTGAATGCTTTTAATAGGTCTCGTCCTAGTAGGTTTATTGGACAGGAGCTGTCTACCAGAATGGACATTTTTACTCTTTTGTTTGTCTCCGGGTCCTGCACCCATAAGGGTTTGGACATACGGTTTTGTGTGTTATGACCTGAGGCACTTCGTACCCACACTATTTGTGCACTAGGCTGGAGATTGGGTGGTTTTGCACCTCCAGTCGTGGAGCTAATGCTCCCTGTCCCTGAACTTTCTGCTCCGCCTCTCGGAGCTGGCCTGGGGGCCACACCCTTAGATGTTGTTGGTGTCTCATCTTCCTCTCTCACCATAACTGCTTGTCTGAGTTGCTTCTCCTTTTCCTTTTCACTTTTCCTTTTTTCCCTCTCTTGACTTACTGTTAACCATCTATCAGATAACTTGTATTCCTTACGTCTCTTATTCTTCTTTTTTGGTTTTTATTTAACAATTTCCAACTTCAGGGCTATCTGTAATTCTAGAACATCTGTGGTCCGTAACTTCCCTTTAAAACCATGCTTTTTTCTCCATCGGTCTCTGGTTATCTGGCCTGCTCCTGGACATTGCTGTTCCATATACCTTTCATCTCCCTCCAAACTTGCTAGGACTTTTCCTCTTTCTTCTAACTTATTTTCTTTGCTCTGTGTCTTACCCATTATTCATTATCTGGGTGATTTACCTGACACAGGAGATATATTTCTTGGAGACTATCCTGTTTGCTAGGTATTATATAAGTCAGTATTTGACTTTGTGAAATACTGATATCTACTATGCAATCAAGAGTGTCATCAGTATATTGTTCTGGTGATAAACTATATCGGACCTCTTGAATTATTTCGTCCCCAATACAAAATACAAAAGTATTTTAGTACAAAAAGGATCATTCACAAAATTCACTGACACACAAGTCTTGAGACAGGACAACAACACGCCCTTCTACACCATCTAACCTGGTGCGGTGCTGTTTTTATGGACTGTGTCCGACCTTTTGTCTTTAGACGTCAGTACTTCTTTTGTAAATGACAAAACAACAAACTATCACTGTGTCAGTCTCTATAGACCCTTTAAATCGACTTCAGTGATATTATTCATTCACATTCACATTCACACTCATACACTGTTCCTTCTAGGCCTGTTATGCGTTTCTTTGTCACTGTATTTCTTATCTGGGTTCTGACTGACCCTCATGAAACAGTTCTGACTGACTGTTTTGCTCTAAAACAGTTCTGACTGACTGTTTTGCTCTAATACAGTTCTGACTGACTGTATTGCTCTAAAACAGTTCTGACTGACTGTTTTGCTCTAAAACAGTTCTGACTGACTGTTTTGCTCTAATACAGTTCTGACTGACTGTATTGCTCTAAAACAGTTCTGACTGACTGTTTTGCTCTAAAACAGTTCTGACTGACTGTTTTACTTTTGTGACCTTACGCATTCATTCGTATGGTGTTCCGTATCTCACCTCCTTCTTGCCAATCGCAGGTTTCGGATCCGGTGTCCTGTGGTGGCGACACCGGTGAACCCTCTATTCACCGGCCGGGACGAATTTACGTCACCGGGCTTTCAGCCCCTCTGTACTGGAGGCTGGCTGTCGACAGGCTTCGGTGTAGATTCTTCCGGCGCCGCCAACACAGTTACCAGATCCGGCTCGAAGGACCAGAAAAATGTGAAGAGATTTCTCTCTTCACTTTTAAGATGGCTCAAGAGATGACACGGGACAACCAAGCTACTTTGTACAAAGGGCAACCTGCTAGGCTGAACACCCAAAAGAGAGTTGCGCCGAGGCAGTCCCTTGCTCCTTTATTTATAGGTTGATACAAACAATAATAGTGTGTGAGTGTGTAATCATCATGTGGTTGGGTTATAGGGTGATACAAACAGCATAGTGTGTGTGTGTGTGTGTGTGTGTGTGATTGGGCCTCCGTCCTTGGTTAGTGAGATACATGTTTCAATAAGAGAACGTGAGATACATGTTTCAACAAAAAGAACAGTCTGTGAAATGCTTGCATAAGCTTTTATGAGTGCAGAGTGTGACAATCACCCATATATCGCTACACAGCCAAGCAGTTGAATATAGTACATTGAATATATCTTATAACAGTCACATGAAATCAAAGGTGGGTATTTAAGAACTCAATCTTTGGCAAATAATGTCAACCACAAATGATGTGTCTCCAGTAGTCTTCTGTTCGTTGTAACACTTCAGAAAAACTGATGAGATTTTCATTGCAATATATACAGATGTGGTGAAGAAAGACTGAATTTCCAAAATGCAAATTACAATTCTATTACAGCCTGTGTTCAGTGCAACACCAAGTATGCTGTTGTATAAGAATTTAAATTACACTAATTCTAGCACCAAATAGTGTTAAACAGAAAGGTACTCACATAATACATGAAAAGTGATCTGCAGGATGTGCTGCTTCTTTGCTACTTCAAAAGAAAAGTGATCGAGGACGTGGTGAGAGTGCATACGTATAAGAAATATGAGTGTGTTTTGAGGAGTGATTTTAAACGAAGCACCGCTTCGACATGTCTGATCAGAAAGGGCATTCCAAAGTCTGGAAACAAACATGTTGCAACACATTGAGTGCATTTTCAATCCAAATGAAACACAAGCAAAGCATTTTTAGATTTGTATTCCATAAAGAAAGTAGGAGCTAGCCAATGGTGGAGGAAGTACTGAACTTTAGTAAAATAACTTCTTAAAAGTACAAATAACCAGAGACATATTTACTTCAGTAAAAGTATAAGTACAACAAGGACAACCCTGCTTAAGTAGAAAGTAAAAAGTAGGCTACCTGATTTTAAATTAAGTATTACAAATACTTGCACAACGATTTATTCTCTCAATGTCTACATAGATATATATATATATATGTATATATATATAATGTTGTAGAAATGTAGTGGAGTAGAAAGTATCACAATTGCTGCAAAATATAACAATATAAAAATCAAAAGTATACACTACTGATTCGACTAAAGTAAAGTACAGATATGTGTAAAGTAACAAAGTATTTGTAAATTTGTTACATTCCACCACTGGAGCTAGCTTAGCTTTAAGATTTCTTTCATGATAAAAACAGCAACAAAAACATTTGCAGCTGTCTCATTTGTAACAATATTTGCCTGTTATTGACTAAAGCTTATCATATTACTCACACCTACGTTATCTTAAACATTGTTCACCTTTTCAATCCCTCTCTATTATGTCATCTTTTTCTGTTGTATTTAAAAAAGAATAATGAAGAAATGCTGAAGACTACTTTCCCACTTTTATTTTCCGTTACGTCATATTGTCTTACTGCTGTCTTGAAATCAGAACCATGGATAAATGTTTTCCCCACTCTCGCACTGAGTCATTGGCCCTCATTTATCAACCTAACATAGAAACCAGCCAGATATGAGCGCAGAAATCATCTTAATACAGGCTTCAAGTGGGAGTAATGAAACGTTTGTATGACACCAATCAGAGAGTAAGAAGGGTTGGACATTGATAAATGCCTTGCTTTGCGGAGGAATTGGCGTACGTGCGTCCTACGCCTATTTCAGGTTGTAGGCACTTTTCATGAATGAGGGCCAATATGTTTAGTCAGTATGTTTTGAATAGAGACGGTCTTTGGCATGAAATCACCCCCGTTGGATTAACACGGTGAAAATGTTGAAACACAATAATTTCACAAGCACATTTCTGATACAACCCTTTACAACCCGTAAGTAAGATGTTCGAACCTTGGTTGCCACAGGTTCCCCAAACCTTCCCTCAAAATGTGAATCACCGATTCTCCAGCCCCTGGGTAGAAGTAGCAGAGCAGAGTGGCGCAGCGGAAGCGTGCTGGGCCCATAACCCAGAGGTCGATGGATCGAAACCATCCTCTGCTAATTGCTTTGCTTTATATCAGCAGAAAGGCTGTTTCAAAGCCTCTGTTTCTGAAATGCAATGTCTCCACCTGCTGAAGAGTAAACTTAATGACATGTCAAATTCAATTCACCCATGAAAATGGAAAAAAGCTGGAGCATAATAAATATAATACAAGTACGTACAACTGTAAAACTTGCACATTTAAAGTGCTTGTTGTGCTGTCTGATAGTCTGAGGTATAAACGAGAGAGCATAATGCTTAGTTTGTGTAACAGGAGGTCTTAGTCTACCACTACGTTCTATAACCCTACCAGTCAGATTACCACAGGAGGTAATATCTTTGCAGCTCTTTTAAAGACTCTACCATAATACCTGCTGGAGATGCCAGGTCCTCATACATGCGAAGCATGCGCTCTACCACTGAGCTACATCCCCTGAAGAGATAGACTTATCTTTATTAATCCTTTTGGGATGACTCTCGCAAGGAAATTGAAATATGTTGTGTATGGCTTTAAAACCTGTAAATGCAACTGCGGTGGCTGGAAATCAAACCTGGGCATAATGATTGCACTGCTATGGTATAAATCATAGTGGAAAAGTAACACACTTGTTGCCTTTCTGCTGGACAATGCAACGCTCAATGAAAATCTTGTAACACAGACAGATAATAAATGGTGGAGACAGTTGGCTTCCAGTACCTATGAAGTAACACAACACTGTACATAAAGGCACAACTGCAATTAGGGTTACTGTGATGTGTCATTGGTTTGCTAGCACTCTAAAAGAACGCCTCTCGTTGTGGGCAGGATTTGAACCTGCGCGGGGAGACCCCAATGGATTTCTAGTCCATCGCCTTAACCACTTGGCCACGGCAACCTGAAAACAACACTCATATCTGTTTGCACAAATGTTCATAAACTTTTCAATGGTTAGTAGTAGTTACCGGACACTGGCAAATTGCAAATTGTAGTGCACTGCCTGTTCCTGTATATCCTCATGGTGGCAGCTTGATAGATTGATATGCTCCCTTATTCTTACCATAACAGAGATCTAATATTTTATCAAATCAGGTTGGGCAAGGGTACAAGCGGCCGAAATGGGTTTCCTCGGGAGGGTGGCTGGCGTCTCCCTTAGAGATAGGGTGAGAAGCTCAGTCATCCAAGAGGAGCTCGGAGTAGAGTTGCTGCTCCTTCGCGTTGAAAGGAGCCAGTTGAGGTGGTTCGGGCATCTGGTAAGGTTATTCTTGACAGAACTTTATGGTTCTAACACACGGTAACTTTACATCTGTTGACAATAAAGACGCTCACAAAACACTTTACTTGCATTTCTTGCACACATTCATGTCCTCTTAAATACAAAGAACTGCTAAGTTCTTTATTCCCAATATCACATCTCAGACATTAGTTCCAGATGAAAACAGTAGTTGTCAGAAGTGGGATTTGAACCCACGCCTCCAGTGGAGACTGCGACCTGAACGCAGCGCCTTGGACCGCTCGGCCATCCTGACTGATCCTACAGATGTTCAGTAGGACCTGTTTAAAAAATATATAGTGAATTAAACATGTCATGATATAGTAGGTTCTCTGTCGTCCATGTCATAGTTAACAAGGGAAGGTTTCTCAACTGTCAGCCCAAATATATGGGCGTTCATGGAGACATGGAAGAAAGGAAGAAATGTGCTTGACAATGGCAATACATTACGTAGGATGTGAAGGCAATGTGCAATACAGGCCAAATCCTTTGCTGGGAATCAAGATCCACCAATGTTTCTGTCCACAATGTCCGTTCAGAAATGTCTGTGCCAGATGGGAAATAGACTGACAATTGGGTCAACATTGTGCAATTATCTTCAAAATGTCCAACTGAGTCCACAAATACACCTGCCAGATGGGAAATAAACTGATAACTGTCTTCATGGTCTAAACGTGTCAATGCCCACATTGAGTCCAGATGTGTCCGTTTTGGTTCCTGATCCATTCTATTACCCCAAAGGTTCAAAACTAGGCCAAGGGCAACTGGACTTGGTAAAAGGTCCTCCGCAGAAGTTTTGTGACTCTCTTTAGTTGTTTTTTTTTACACAGAAAGGGTTGGACACAGTGCCCATTCCCCCACCCATATCTGACAATTGAGAGCTGTGGGGAAAGGGGGGTTCCAAAGCTAATAGACCATTCAACAAGCAATTCTGATGCACTATACTGACCCATTCAGGATGAGCACTGTATACTCTGACTGCAGCAACACAAGTTCAAATTTCTGTGATACCTAATTTTTATGGTGATTACGAGACTGAATGCAAAGTGTGTATCCCCCATGTAACTCAAAGCCTATCACTTCCAGTCAATACTGTCAAATTTGAAGCTCCTTCCAATTACATGAACTACCAGGTGACTCCTCAACATACCCCCATCAACGTACTCTTTGCAGTCTAAATGGCCAAGGACATTAAACCTGTAACCTCACTTTAAACTAGATGTGGAAAGTTGATAGGATGATCTTTTTACCCTTTGCTGTGGCTTAAAAATAGGTTTCACTGAGATTTGAACTCGGATTGCTGGATTCAGAGTCCAGAGTGCTAACCATTACACCATGGAACCTTTTACAGTGTTGCAAGGGTTTGCTAGGCAGTTTCTTTCAATCAATAACAACAATCACAACGCAGATTAAAAATAATTGGCCAATATTTGATTTAAGAGACATATATCATGTAGATATATATAGGGTCATAGGTTGCATACAGGACCATTAAACCAGATCTTACTACAGATCTTCATTTGCTATATAGCAATTCCCATACCGGGAGTTGAACCCGGGCCACCTGGGTGAAAACCAGGAATCCTAACCGCTAGACCATATGGGACTGCTTCCACATTATTTCATGAATCAATTCATAGTCTGGCTGGAAACTGGCCTTCTCTTGAACGTGAATGAAGAAGCTTCTTAAGTAAGTTTCATCTTGAAGCTTTTGAGTGTTCTTTAGGTTTTTATCTGCTTTAACTATTACCGGACAGCGGGGGCACGGAGCAGAGCAGAGCGGCCGTTAGGGAGGAATCCTCCTCCGTGTTCAGCTCCATTTTGAACTGGCGGTAAAAAACTTAACGTTGGAACTTTATGATGAATAGAAATGTTGACAGGTTGATTTCTGTTAAAAACAAACAACTATAGTCAATAGAAAAAGAAATATATATATATATATGAAAAGCTGTCTTGGTTCATCTTTCCACTGTTTCTACAATCACCACTCTGGTCTGGTTGGAAACTAAAGGATCTAAACTAAAAGGATGTTCTTCTTTAACTTAAAGGTCTATCTCTGTAGGGATCCATCCCATAATGTTGTCACACACTTAGAATAATAATCTGAGTCTGTCAGCAGAAACAACACAACCTTTAGTTATTTGTCACGAAGTAACCAGAAAGGTTACTCGCCCAACCTGATTTGTTAAACATTAGATCTCTGTTATGGTACAAATAAGGGAGCATATCAATCAATCAGGCTACTTCCACGATGATATACAGGAACAGCAGTGACGTGCGGTGTTGTCAGTAAGAGGGTAGGCACTGAGTTATGAAAGCCAGATTACCTAATTTATTGTTTAGGCTAAAAATCAAAACGTTACGCACAAGCGCGGCACACACGTGCGGTCGATAGCAAGACATTTCCAATTAATCTATCAATCAAAATCAATCTAATGTAATCATATAACACTTTACAGCAACCAGCAGGCTACGGTGCTTAACAGAATGAGTATAATGACATCATCCAATAGAAAGAGTGAACATAGTGTGAAGAGATTTCTCTCTTCACTTTTAAGATGGCTCAAGAGATGACACGGGACAACCAAGCTACTTTGTACAAAGGGCAACCTGCTAGGCTAACACCCAAACGAGAGTCGCGCCGAGGCAGTTCCTTGCTTCTTTATTTATAGGTTGATACAAACAATAATAGTGTGTGAGTGTGTAATCATCATGTGGTTGGGTTATAGGTTGATACAAACAGCATAGTGTGTGTGTGTGTGTGTGTGTGTGTGTGTGTGATTGGGCCTCCGTCCTTGGTTAGTGAGATACATGTTTCAATAAGAGAACGTGAGATACATGTTTCAACAAAAAGAACATTCTGTGAAATGCTTGCATAAGCTTTTATGAGTGCAGAGTGTGACAATCACCCATATATCGCTACACAGCCAAGCAGTTGAATATAGTACATTGAATATATCTTATAACACATAGCGAACAGCAAAATCAGAAAAAGTCTCAAAGAAACAAAAGAATGAAACTGTCCCACCACTGCTAGGGATTAAAAGCCTGATTCAACAGATATGTCTTGAGTTTGGACCTAAAAAGAGCCACATCTGTAACAGTGCGAATATCGGGGGGTAACTTGTTCCAGAGTCTCGGGGGAGCAACCGCAAAAGCCTGATCCCCTCCACCGTTTGTACCTGGACCTTAGGACTTCTAAAACCAGCTGATTTGAAGACCGCAATGACAGTGTGTTCCCGCAAAGTTAAGATTTCAGACAAATACTCAGGGTGACATATTTTCTCTCTCTCTCACTCACTCACTCACTCACACACTCACACACTCACACACTCACACACACACACACACACGTTAATGTCCAGCATCAGAATGCAAGTTCTGAAACCATCTTAGTTCTAATTATTGCACAGCGGCCATGTTTGTCAGTCCCAGTCAGCAACAATGAAAACAGACACTGCTCAACTGAATATGAAGGCAGATGGCAGCAGCATTAGTTCAATCCCACTAAACCCAAAATAGTTTCTGACTCACCAATCGGTAGATTTGTACATAAAATCCATCCGACGCTTTCTCGTGAAGGCGTCGATCCCAGCGTTGTAAAACTCGTCTTTACCGTGCTTTAGTTTACATCGTCTCTGACTCGGCGAGGGCTGGAAGACGTGCCGGCCCGGTCCGGTTCCGACTGGATGTTTTGATCCGTTTCAGGGTGGAAAATGTGCGAAGCTGTAGTTGCCGGTATTATATGAGCTGACGGTTTTTCCTGCTTGGTTAAAGCTGCGGGCAGGTTGTTCAGATCCAGGACCCCGTAGAGGTCCAGCCGCTGACTGTTCAGATCCAGGACCCCGTAGAGGTCCCGCCGCTCACTGTTAGCACGGCCACATAGCCACATCTCTTCTTCCAAACCAGTCAGTTTGAAACGATGCGACGAGTATTTGTCCCTTTTGCTGCAGTAGTCCATTTAAGGCTGGCGTAGACCTCCATCTTGCTATTAGTTCTTTTTTTGAATTAAAATCGAGTTTAGAGAAGTTCCTCACCGCTGTGATGTCGGCGGACACCGCTGCTGTCATTTTGACTTTGAATTTCGCGGGGATTGCGCTTAAAACGTAGCTGGTGTAATGACGTCAGCTACGCAAAGGGACAGTAATATCTGGATTTTAATTGGTTCATGTTTGATATCTAACGGAGACGATTACTGGAATAACACATTTACGTACAAAGGCACGGCAGAGTTGTGCCTTTTGACGTACATGTTAAAGAATACAGGATCGAAGTGCGCGTGCGCAACATTGCCTAATCGCTTGAATGGGCAGTAAAGGCACTGCTTATTCTGCCATTTTTTCTATTTGATTATGCGTAACTGCTACATTTGTCACTGTACCGTCTAAATAATTGGAACAACACACATATAAATCACAAGAATAAACAGTAAAAATACAAATACAAGTTTATAATACATTTATTTAATAAACATTTTTATGCTTGAATTTTGGCAAGGTAGGCACTGCCTACCCTGCCTACCCTGACTGCACGTCACTGATCGTAATGGACGGTGAGGGGCACTACCTGACTACACTTCCTTAGTTGGGATGGAGAACTTGGCTTGGACTACTGGAACTACCATTTCTTTTAAGATAGATTTCTGTTTAATTACTGCATAAAGAAAGAGGAAGTATAGCAGCAAGAGGTAGAGTTATGGACAATTACTTGCTAAGCCCTTTGTAAAGTGTTCTGAAGTGTTTTTTATGCCCAATCTTTAACCTGGGACAAACTCAACCCCCCTTCAGGGTTTGAACCCTTAGAACACAATTGTCACGTTAAATAAACACAGGATTGATTTCTTAAAAGTCTGATACATTGAGAGCTCCAAAGCTGATACATATCATAACAACACTAGTTTTTGTGCCCACTACTTCATCTACTTCTGCACTCCTACTCTCCAACCCTCCCCATTTTCCCAGGAGACCCCTGAGTTTCATTGCTCTCTCCCGGTTTCCTCCCAGGGTCCCAGCTCCCCAATAGTTCTCCCAGTTGATCAAAGTTCAAATTGCCACACCTTTTTTTCTTTGTCATCTCAACCTGTTTCTGTCACTTCACAGCGAGTTTAAGCCCTACGACTGAACGTCTACTGTTTCCATCTAGACAACAATACAGCTACACCAAATGTTAGTTGGGGGCATGCAGGTGACTCGAAGAAGAACCTAGTCCTCCTCAGAAAGAGAGGAATAGAGATTGCTGTATATCTTATCAAACTTTTGCTAAATAGACTACATTTTTGGTCCTTTTGATGAAGTGAAAAAAAAGTATCCATGGTAGTTTTTGTCAGTCAATAACCAACCCCATTAGAGTGTCTTGCTCTTTCATTTACTTTTGGGTGTACTATATTTCTCAGCTCTGGGATGAGTGATTGGCCACATTTGATATACCCTACGTACCCGAGGAAATTTCCAATAAATCCCTTGATGATAATTAGGAGCCGAGCAGCAAAGCTTTTTTGATTTTGGCCCCAGACACAATGTCACTGAGCACTTTGTCCTGTGGATTCTTCAAGACACGTGAAAAGTTCCAGAATGGGAACATTTGTATTTTTTAGGGACACATTTGACACCTTTCTATGGCCTAATTTGATCCTACAGTGTTGTTACGTTGCACTTGCTTGTGGATCATTACAAAAAATAATGCAAAGTCATTATCTTAAAATAAAAGACATAGCGTCTCTTGCATCGCATACAGTATGAACAGGTAACTAAGTGGTCTTGAAGAAGATTCTATTCGGTCTTTCATTTGGACTCGGTCCTGACTAGTCCTGGTCTTGGACTTGACAAAGGTTGACTTGACTACACCACGATTCATCTTCTCATCTCAACTGCTTTACTTCATTTCTATCCTGAAAAATAAGTCAACAGCTCCATCTTCTGGCGAGTCAGCAGAGCGTAATCACTGGGGCAGTTTAAGTTTTCAGATGATGTAGCTGAACAATGATTGTTGCGTGGCACAGGCTGCTATGATAAGGTCGGTTTCTGCACGCTTCTGTCATCCAAGTGGACTGAAAAGTGGACCACCAAAAAAAGGACTCAGGCTTTAACACCTGCCTCATTTAGTTTGGCTGAATCACACTAGGGTGTTTTTCCCCCTTTTCAACATGTCATTATTGCCTCTTGTCATTTCACATCAGTGTGAAAAATCAATAAAAAGACACAATATTACATTTTGAATATATATATTTATTATCAAATGCCACTTTACAACAAATCTCTTTGCTATGTAACATTAAATAAATGACAATTCGGATGATTTTCTAATAAAACTGATTACAAATTGCAATCCATTACTCTTTACAGTTTCTGGAAGTGTTTCCACCTAAATACTGGAGCATAAAAAAATAAATATACTACAGTACAATTACATACATACTGTAAAATATGTACATTTAAAGTGCTTGTTGTGCTATCTGATAGTCTGAGGTATAAAAGAGAGAGCATACCGCTTAGTGTGTGACAGGAGGTCTTAGTCTACCACTACGTTCTATAACCCTACCAGTCAGATTACCACAGGAGGTAATATCTCTTGCAGCTCTTTTAAAAGACTCTACCATAATACCTGCTTGGAATCAAAGCCATATCAACTGCTTGGAAGGCAGCTGTGCTCACCACTATACCACCATTGCTGGACAATATAACGTTCACTGCAAATCTTGCAACACATCTGGTCATTGAGACTGAAAATAATTGCTCAGAGATGCAACAGTGGCTTCCAGTACCTATGAGGTATTACAATATTGTCCATGAAGGTACATCTGCCATAGAGGGATGTGTGACCACCATTAAATTATGGCTTTCATTGTCAGCAGGATTCAGACTTGCGAGGGGAGACCCCAATAAATTTCAAGTCCATCTCCTTAACCACTCGGCCAGAACAACCTGTAAAGCAGTAGGCTACCGATTTGGAGTAATATTTATAACCTATTCAAGGCAGGGCAATTCAAATTGCTTTAAACAAAAACAGTTACAAAATAAACAAATAATAAAATAACAATAGATAAAACACAAGAATAAACAGTTAAAAAATAAAATTAGATAAAACACAAGAACAAAAGTTCCTAAAGAAAGGCAACATCAAAAAGAAAGGTCAGCGTTCTGAATCAGCTGCAGCTGTCTGGTTGATTTTTTAGGGAGACCTGTAAAGACCCCGTTACAGTAGTCAAGTCTACTGAAGATGAAAGCATGGACAAGTTTTTCCAAATCCTGTTGACACATAAGTCCTTTAACCCTTGATATATTCTTAAGGTGATAGTAGGCTGACTTTGTAATTGTCTTAATGTGGCTGTTAAAGTTCAGGTCTGAGTCCATGACTACACCAAGATTTCTGGCTTTGTCTGTTGTTTTTAACATTGTTGTTTGAAGCTGAGCGCAGACTTTTAATCGTTCCTCTAAATTTGTGTGTCGTCCGCATAACTATGGTAACTTATTTTGTTGTTTTCCATAATCTGAGCCAGTGGAAGCATTTTAAGAACCAGTATTAATGCAAAGAATGGACTGGAGCATTTATTGTAGAGAATAAGTAGACTGACACTGAAGTATTGAGACAACAGTGACTGAAAATCTAATTCAATCTACATATCGGTCTTCTTAAAGATCTAAATAGATTTTCTCACCTCAGAGTCATCTGGAGCACGTAACGATTAGCTTCTGTCCCTCTGAACCCTAAGTGACAATCACTCTGCAGTGAATGAGATGCAGTTTCCCCCCCCCTCAGTCTAACCAAGACTATACTTTCAGGGATCATTTCTAGAGTTTCTGACTTGAGGAATGTGTTTCTAAAGTGTTTGGTCTCGCTGACCACGATGATGAGTCGTGATATTCTTTTCTGAGCGTGCAGCTGACAGAAAGTAATGATTCTCTTCATCTATTCTCTGTCATTGATGATTGATCTTTGCTTCTTTATGGAATATTGAGGAAGGGAATATGATCAGAGTGGTATTAGTAGATGTGATGAAAATTAACGTGAATAAACATGACAAAATGTGCTAAGCTATTTAGTTACCTACAGTTATTGCCAATCTTGGCAAGGCAAGGCAAGGCAAGGCAGCTTTATTTGTCTAGCACATTTCAGCAACAGGGCAATTCAAAGTGCTTTACACAAAATCATTAAAACAGATAAAACACAAGTACAAACAGTTAAAAGTCATAAGCATTAAAAATCAATAAGACACATGAATAGACAGTTAAAAACAAAATAGAAACATTAGGACACATAAAACACAAGAATAAAAGTTACAGTGCAGCATAAGAAAGAAATGAGCATTAATTTAAAGAAAGGCAGCATCAAAAAGAAAGGTCTTCAGCCTTGATTTAAAAGAACTGAGAGTAGCAGCGGATCTGCAGGTTTCTGGGAGTTTATTCCAGATATGAGGAGCATAGAAACTGAAAGCTGCTTCACCCTGTTAGTTCTGACTCTGGGGACAGAAAGTAGACCTGTCCCAGATGACCTGAGAGGTCTGGGGGGGTCATAGTGTAGTAGCAGATCAGAAATGTATTTTGGACCTAAACCGTTAAGGGATTTATAAACTAGCAAGAGTACTTTGAAATCAATTCTTTGAGACACAGGAAGCCAGTGTAAAGACTTCAGAACTGGAGTGATGTGATCCAGTCTCTTGGTCTTAGTGAGGACTCAAGCAGCAGCGTTCTGAATCAGCTGCAGCTGTCTGATTGATTTTTTAGGGAGACCTGTAAAGACCCCGTTACAGTAGTCAAGTCTACTGAAGATGAAAGCATGGACCAGTTTTTCCAAGTCCTGTTGACACATAAGTCCTTTAACCCTTGATATGTTCTTTAGGTGATATTAGGCTGACTTTGTAATTGTCTTAATGTGGCTGTTAAAGTTCAGGTCTGAGTCCATGACTACACCCAGATTTCTGGCTTTGTCTGTTGTTTTTAACATTGTTGTTTGAAGCTGAGCGCAGACTTTTAATCGTTCCTCTTTTTTTCCAAAAACAACTACCTCAGTTTTTCCTTCATTTAATTTCAGAAAGTTCTGGCACATCCAGTCGTTAATTTGTTTGATGCAGTTAGTCAGTTTTTGTATTTGACTATAGTCCCCTGGCGATAAGGTTATGTAAATTTGTGTGTCATCCGCATAACTATGGTAACTTATTTTGTTTTTCTCCATAATCTGAGCCAGTGGAAGCATGTAGATGTTAAACAGAAGAGGCCCCAGAATGGAGCCTTGCGGAACTCCGCACGTCATATTTGTACGCTCAGATGTATAATTACCTATTGACACAAAGTAATCCCTATTCTTTAGGTAGGATTCAAACCAGTTTAGTACTAAGCCAGAAAGTCCTACCCAGTTTTCCAATCGGTCTAGTAATATGTCATGGTCGACCGTGTCAAATGCAGCACTGAGATCAAGTATACTAAGATTGAAATTTTGCCACTATCTGTGTTAAGGTGGATGTCATTAAAGACTTTGACAAGAGCCGTTTCAGTGCTGTGGTGTGGTCGGAAACCCGACTGAAAGGTATCAAAACTGTTGCTTAGTGACAAGAAATGGTTGAGTTGTTGAAAGACTACTTTTTCAATGATTTACTTAAAAACGGAAGGTTTGATATTGGCCTATAGTTGCTCATTAGTGACTTGTCTAGGTTGTTCTTTTTTAAAAGTGGCTTGATTACTGCAGTTTTCAGGGCCTGTGGAAAGATACCTGAAAGAAGAGATGTGTACACAATCTGTAGAAGATCAGAAGTCAAACAATTGGAAACATTTTTGAAAAGTCCCGTTGGTAGAATATCAAGGCAACAGGTCGAGGTTTCAGATGTTGAATAATGTCCTCCAGGTTTGTATGGTTGATTGTGTGAAATTCTGTCATATTGGAACTAGTTTTGCTTGAACACTGTGACAACACATGTCCTGAACTTGATATGGAGGCACTGACTGTTTGTCTAATCTTCTGAATTTTGTCTTTGAAGAAGGAGGCAAAGTCATTGCAGGCCTTGGTAGATAAAAGTTCAGATGCTACTGGTACTGGAGGGTTTGTTAACCTATCAACAGTAGCAAACAAAGCACGTGAATTATTATTGTTTCTAGAGATAATATCAGAGAAGAAGGACCTTCTTGCATTCCTCAGTTCCAAATTATAAATGCGAAGTCTCTCTTTATAGGTGTTATAATGGACCAGGAGATTTGTTTTTCGCCACCTTCGTTCAGCTTTCCTACACTCTCTTTTTTCTGTTCTCACCAGTAGGACATTTCTCCATGGAGATCTTTTCTTACCAGAGACAACTTTGACCTTAGTGGGAGCAATGGCATCAATAACATTTGTAATTTTACAGTTGAAATTGTCTACAAGCTCACTGACTGATAGCCCAGAGAGGGCGGGTGTGGAGGAGAAAAGCTGAATAAATGTTTCACTGGTGTTTTCAGTGATATACCGTTTTCTGATTATCTTTGTTTGGACACTTTTGGGCACAGAGATAGTGCCGTTAAAGAAAACACAGGAATGATCTGAGAGAGCAACGTCAGTCACCACAACCTTGGAAATGTTCAGACCCTTTGAGACAATCAAGTCCAGAGTGTGTCCCTTATTGTGAGTGGGCTTTGTCACATGCTGAGTCAGTCCATAGTTCTCAAAAACACAACACAGCTCTTTGGTCCCCCTGTCCTGGGGGTTGTCAACATGAATGTTAAAATCACCCGCAATGATTACACAATCAAAGTTAATACAGATTATAGACAGCAGTTCAGTGAAGTCATCAATGAAGGTTGCACAATATTTAGGTGGCCTGTAGATATTTAGAAACATCGCTTGAGGGGAAGATCTTAATTGAAGAGCCACATATTCAAAAGAAGCAAACTTTCCATAACATATTTGCGTACAGTGGAATGAGTCATTAAGCAAAATGGCGACTCCACCTCCTTTCTTATTCACTCTATTCTCGCTCATAAAACTGAAGTTAGGGGGAGCTGACTCGATGAGAACAGCAGCGCTGTTGTTATGGTCTAACCAGGTTTCAGTTAAAAACATAAAATCTAGATTGTGTTTGATAATAAAATCATTGATTAAAAAGGACTTTCCTGCCAAAGACCTGACGTTTAGTAAGGCTAGTGTTAGTGTGTTTTCATTTTTTGGGACAGGCTGTAGCTGACGAGGAATGGATGCTAAATTTGCTAAGTTTGCAGTTAAGTGCTTATTCACCATTCTTTTCCTATTACCTATCACAACATAAATTGAGGAAGAGTTGAATCCACAGGGCCCGGGCTTGTCTTTGAAAAAGTCATGAGTGTCTCTAGGCCTGGAGCCAAGGCCCGGCACATATCAGGTCATGCTTACTGGATTTTGCACACAAGCGTCCTTATCAGTCTGAGTGGAAAGAGTTTGTTTACTTCCTGGCAGAGGAGCCCGGCGTTTTACTATTAACCGGGGTTGAACCCGGCGTTTTATTTTGCCAGGGGTTGAGAGATGGGGGAAGGAAGGGGTGTAATTTGGTTCCAGCATCTACCAGGTGATTCATGTGGTCAGTGAACTCCAACATGGGGGTAGGGGAAAGAGGGGAAAGGGTGAGTGGAGACAGCGATGGCTCCTCAAAGGATTTGGGGTTGGTAAGAGTGTTAGAGGGGTGCTGGATGGGTGAAAAGAGGAGTTGAGATTTTGTATCTGTGCTCTGTGGTGTCCCAGGGTCAAATCTTTGCTCAGGTGGGGGCTGTGGTGGATCACTGCCACACTTTGTTGTGTCTTCCTTTTGTTTTGATTCGTCTTGTCTCGTGTCCTTGGCAGATGTGTTGCGCAGAAAGTAAAGCATATTAGAGGTGAACAGCTTTACTCCTGGCTTGTTAAGGGAAAGTCTATCTGCTTTAAAAAGATGTCTGCGCTCCCAGAAAATGTTTAAATTGTCAATGAACTGCAGAGAGTGGACGGTACATTCAGTTGAAAGCCATTTGTTTAGTGCCAACAGTCGGCTGAATCTCTCATCTCCTCTTCTGACTGACGGTATAGGGCCACTGATAAACACATTTGCGTTTAGAGAGCTGACGGTGTCCAGCAGTTCCTTAAAGTCCAGTTTCAGCAATTCAGACTGTTGCTTTACAACATCATTTGACCCTATATGCAGAATAATGTTCTTCACAGTTGGGGTTCTGCTATGATAGCTGGGATTTTTTGGGTAAAGTCAGACACCATGTCTTTGGGAAAACAGAGTATTTTGGTGTTTTACTGTTTTTTAAATCTTTTTTAGCAGAGTCACCCACAATCAGGGTTTGAGGCCCAGTTGTTAGCTTTTTACTTTTGAATTGCTCTCAGTCCTTACCCTGCTGTGTGGCGATGAAACGCAGTCCCGGTCATCAGATGACTGTCCAGCGTCTTGCAGCAGAGGAGCAAATCTGTTATCCAGTTGCACACCAGGTTGTTGGGGGGGCATTTTGTTGCTTATTTTCCCTTTTGCAGCTGTCCACGGCTGTGTCCTACTAGGTAGAGGGGTTGAAGAGGCGCTCTGCCCGGAAGATAATGCAGGCCAGCCGGTCATATCACAAATCTCAGGGCGCTGTGCCCTGCCCGTTAGTCGTCCTCCCATTTCCCAGGAGAATGATTTACTCTTAGGCTTCGCACCACAAGAGTTCCAGGGAGGACTTCCACTTGTTGATTTGTTACCCGTTCTACAGCCCTCCTGTTTCTTTGTAGCTTTGTTGGTGCTAATTAGCGTGTGTTAGCATGCTTTTGTCCATTGTTATGGGTCCATGGTAAAGTGGTGTCATTTCCACAAGATCCGTTAACTTCCACGTTCACTTCTAGAAGGTAAACCTTGGTTTCCAGAAGTGCAATCTTCTGAAGGAGTTTGTAGTAGTCATCCACGGAGAAAGGAGGCATCTTGCTGCTAATTAGCTTTAGCTACAGTCACTGTAGGACAGGCTTGAGCTATGGTAGGCCACACTCACGCAGGAAAATGTTAAAATATGGCAATAGCCTACTGTGTCTACAAAAAATGTATAGTCCAGTTATTTATAAGTATCCAAGAGCCGCTGCTCATAGTTTCTCTCAGAGGAAAAGCAAGATTATCAGCAAAAATATGCAAGCAGAGGCAGGAGCAAGCAGCAAAAGCGTCTGCACTGTAAGAAGCAGGAAGCAGTATGTTCTGTAATAACATAACAGAGTACGGTCTAGACCTGCTCTTTAATGAAAAGCACAATGAGATAACTGTTGTTGTGATTTAGCGCTATATAAATAATATGGAATTGAACTGAAGGTCTGCTGTAAAGCTCTGCTTGTGTTACACATTGCTGCTAAATGGCGACGAGACTACGCCTCTCCACTCTGCAACCACAGTCCTAAAGACTCTGCATTCAGAAAGATTCAATGACCCAGACAAGAAATACTATATTTTTTACATACTTGTGTACAATTTGCTGTAGCCACTTCATGTTGTAAGACTCAATTTTTACAGTGGAATTAAAACAAATGACTACACATTTTAGGTTGCTGGAGAGTGCACAACCTGCAAACCAGGGGCTTAAATAAACAACTTTACATTTACTTTTTAATTTTGCTGTTATTGCCCCACCTGGTGGGCATACTGTGATCCAAACACACCTAATGATTGGGGAACAAGAGGTGCATGCTGGAGTCTTGCTGTCACTAACAGTGGCTCCTGCTATAATTGCTGCCAGGTACTTGAAAGTCTGCTGTAAATGTAAATGTGCTGTATTTATATAGCGCTTTTCCAGTCTTAACAACTGCTCAAAGCGCTTTTACATCTACAGGAAACATTCACCATTCACACACATTCATACACTGTGGCCGGGGCTGCCGTACAAGGTGCCACCTGCTCATCAGATAAACATTCACACACATTCACACTCCGATGCGCAGCACCGGGGGCAACTCGGGGTTCAGTGTCTTGCCCAAGGACACTTCGACAATGACTGCAGGGGCGGGGATCAAACCACCAACCTTCCGATTGGCAGGCAACCGCTCTACCACTGAGCCACAGCCGCCCCATTTAGCGGCCATGTCTTTGACTCAAGCAGAGCTGTAGCTCTGCTTGAGTCAAAGACATGGCCGCTAAATGGAGACGAGACACCTCCACACTGCAACCACCGTCCCCAGAAGGATTCTTCATTGACGCAGGCTTGTACAGACAGCTAATACTTAATTTTAAAACTTCAGTTCCATGGCCTTTCTATCCGTTTGACGTCTCTACCCTGACCCGCCTTCAAACCCTTTTTGTGTTCGAGGTACCAAACTCACTTAGTAATGTAAAAACCATTTACCCAGTCTAGAATGTTTTAGTTTTTTTCTCTTTGACTATTCCCCTAGAAATTGTGACCCTCTTGGGACTCCTGACCCCCAGGTTGAGAACCACTGATCTGCTGTATTCAAACACATTTCATTACACTTTTTGTATCTGAAAATTAAAGTTATGTTTCACACAAAATATGAAGCATTGTTCAATGCACAACATCCCCTTCTCATCAAGTAATTTAGTCCGTAACAAAGTCCTTATATTGACCTTTCTCACTGAAAAAGAATTTTAAAACCTATTTTCAATGCATATCAGGTTTAATTTCCTTAGTTCTATTGCAGTGAGTTTTATTTTTTTTTAATATTCTTGCTTGTTTCATCATTCGTTTGTTTGCTCTTGTTTATTGTCCCCTTGGGGAAATTATGGTGCAGCAGAATTCACATCATATGGCATTTTAAACAGTAGGTCAAGCACATATTTAAACAGTGATTTAAATTACAATCAAAAAAATAAATTATAAACAAATTGTATCCGTTTTGCATCAAGGTTTAGAGGGGCCGGAGCTTTGAGGGGAATGTCTTATGTCAGGAATATTTTGACCAATAAGAATGATAAAGGTCTCATTAGTCCTGACCTAACAGGTGCATCTGAGCTAAAGAGAGAAAGACACCCACAGAGTCCTGGGGTGTGGTCTAATCAGACTTCAGATTGTGTTTGAAACTCAGGGAAAAACACACCTTAAAGCCTAACACTGGTCTGCCCCAGTGCATCAATGTCAAATGTTAAACAAGATGCACAATTGTTTTTAATATTTCAGGAACTTAAGTGCACCTTCATCGTTAATGAAGTCCCTTGGGAAGATTCACGAGTCCTTTTTCAAAAGGAATGTAAAGTCAACCACTGATTCTGACTGACGTTGTGAATAAACTTATTGAACTGGGTTTCTGTGCCAATATTTATTCAAATGGGCCACTATAAACCAGGCATGTCACTGGCTTACAGATATGCCACGTCTGAGTTGAGTCTCACATTATTCCAGTGAGTGATTAGGAAGCTTGTCTGGACTGTAAAGCTCAGCTGGTGTCACACACGCTCTTTCTTTCTTGTGTTTCACCTCACGTCCATGGTCAAGGCCGGGCTGAACTGAGCTGTTTTGCACAGCGCAGTAAGTCTGTCTCACATTTCACATACACACGCACACACACTCATAGTCAAGGCCGGACTGAACTGAGCCAACCCACACAGTTTGTGTCTCCCACGCACTCACATCCACAGACACCATACACCAATTATTCCTTCATGTATGTAGTCTTGTGCATTATGTTATGTCTGTATTATCCTGCTGTCTGCATATATCCTTTTCAGAGTGCATGTGGCGGCGCTTTCACTAGCTGCGGCTCGGAGGCTCTCTAAACTCTCTAAGCTGTATTTCGTTGCATTGTACCTGCACATGTGTGATGACAATAAAGTTGAATCTAATCTAATCTAATCTAAATGGAGACTAGACTACACCTCCACTCTGCAACCACAGTTCTAGGGACTCTGCATCTTAGAAATTCCACTACCCACACAAGAAATGCACATTTGTATATATTTTGCTGTTGGAAGGTTCAATTTCAACTCTGTGGGATTAAAACACATGACTAAATATTATTTAGTCAGAGGTTGCTTATGGCTATCAGCGACGCTAAAGTACGGTAGCATTAGCTACCAAGTGTTCTTAACAAGTCACTGAACATGTAAAAAACTGAGTGCTTAGGAGAAATACTTGAAGAAAAAGTGTTTAACGGACAGTTAGCCGCTGTAATAACGAAACTAACAAATTGAACTGGTAACTGGTGAGCAGCAACACTCTACCAACACCAAAAAAATTCTTTTGGAAATTGATCTTAATGCCTTAATTTAACATGAAGGAAATATCCAACCTTTAAGGACACCAACTACGCTGTCCAGCGATGGTGGTATAGTGGTGAGCATGGCTGCCTTCCAAGCAGTTGATCTGGTTTATTTCCCAGCCATCGCAGTAGTTTTCATTGTGTGGTTACTTGCTTTATTTGTCAAGAAGTAACCAGAAAGGTTACTCGCCCAACCCGATTGATGAAATATTAGATCTCTGTTATGGTACAAATAAGGGAGCATATCAATCAATCAAGCTGCCTCCATGAGGATCCACAGACACAGGCAGTGCACTACGATTTGCAACTTGCCCATGTCTGGTTACTGCTAGTACCCAATTGAAAAGTTTATGAACATTTGTGCAAACCGGTATATTTGGTTTTCAGGTTGTTGTGGCCGAGTGGTTAAGGCGATGGACTAGAAATCTAGGTTCGAATCCTGCCGACAACGAGAGGCATTTTTAGAGTGGTAGCAAACCAATGATACATCACAGTTCACCGAATTACAGATGTGCTTTCATGAACAATATTGTGATATCTCACAGGTACTGGAAGCCACCAATGTATTTCCTTTCAGTCTGTGTTACAAGATTTGCAGTGAACGTTGTGTTGTCCAGCAGAAAGGCAACAGGTGTGTTACTTTTGACTATGATTTATACCATAGCAGTGCAATCATTTTGCCCAGGTTTGATTTCCAGCCACTGCAGTTGCATTTACAGGTTTTAAAGCCATGCACAACATGCACAGCTCACCTAAAGTATTATTAGGAACACCTGTTCAATTTCTCATTAATGCAATTGTCTAATCAATCAATCACATGGCAGTTGCTTCAATGCATTTAGGGGTGTGGTCCTGGTCAGACAATCTCCTGAACAGGTCAGGTAGGCCACGGCATTTAAACGATGCCAAATTGGCTCTAAGGGGCCTAAAGTGTGCCTAGAAAACATCCCCACACCATTACACCACCACCACCAGCCTGCACAGTGGTAACAAGGCAGGATGGATCTGACTCTACCATCTGAATGTCTCAACAGAAAGACCAGGCAACATTTTTCCAGTCTTCAACTGTCCAATTTTGGTGAGCTCTTGCAAATTGTAGCCTCTTTTTCCTATTCGTAGTGGAGATGAGTGGTACCCGGTGGGGTCTTCTGCTGTTGTAGCCCATCCGCATCAAGTTGTACGTGTTGTGGCTTCACAAATACTTTGCTGGATACCTCGGTTGTAAGGAGTGGTTATTTTAGACAAAGTTGCTCTTCTATCAGCTGGAATCAGTCGGCCCATTCTCCTCTGACCTCTAGCATTAACAAGGCATTTTCACCCACAGGACTACCTTAGACTGGATGTTTTTCCCTTTTTACACCATTTTTGTAAACCCTAGAAATGGTTGTGCGTGAAAATCCCAAGTAACTGAGCAGATTGTGAAATACTCAGACCGGCCCGTCTGGCACCAACAACCATGCCACGCTCCAAATTGCTTAAATCACCTTTCTTCCCAGTCTGACATTCAGTTTGGAGTTCAGGAGATTGTCTTGACCAGGACCACACCCCAAAATGCATTGAAGTAACAGCCATGTGATTGGTTGATTAGATAATTGCATTAATGAGAAATTGAATAGGTGTTCCTAATAATCCTTTAGGTGAGTGTATATTGACTACATAGAAGCAGGGTAAATAAACCATTGCATATCACAGTATGTTTAATTATTATTCTAAATCAAGGCTCAAATGACAGGGGACCACTAATGCCTATATAAAAGCATCAAAAAGCAGCATTTCAGAGGACCTTTAATTAAAAAATAGAAAATAAAGAAATAAGTGTCATCTTGTGGTTGAACGTCATTCAACATATGTATTGACTACATGGAATCAGGGTAAATAAACCATTGCATATCACAGTATGTTTAAATTATTCTAAATCAAGGCTCAAATGACAGGGGTCCATCTTCTTATGTACAAAGGTACTTTAAACTGTAAAAAGCAATAACATTTTCCATTGTACGGACCTGTTTGATTTCATGTATAGGGCGGCTAGACTTTATCCCATTATTGTGATCATGTTTCTTGCAATCATTAACAAAATATGTAACAGCAAGTTTTCAGGTGTTTTCTCCAGTAAGAAAATAAACGGTCCAGAGGAATATGTTGTCCATGTCCTCTTTAATGTCTTTCCAGTGTGTCTGTGTCACGGAGCAGTCCCAGAATATGTGGGTGAAGAGGGCGTTTGCTGCATGTCATTCACCATCTCTCTTCCCTTACATGTCTTCAGCTGTCCTATATAAACAACAGGAGTTGGTGGAGATGAGGGATATGAACTGTCACTCATCAATAGGAAACAATCAAAGGGTGGGGGGATGCATTATATATTGACCAAAGATATCAATGTCAAATAGTTAGTAAATGTCTTTTGTTTTAGAAGAGTGATTTAGAAGTGATTAATTATCATGGAGATATGGAGATATGGTGCTCTATACACGCTAAAAGTAGTGATTATTAACAGGAAGCCTGGTTAAACTAAAAGCTCTATCTCTGTAGGGATCCATCCCATAATGTCACACACTTAGAATAATAATCTGAATCTTTCAGCACTTTTAGTGGATGGAAACGTTCTCTTATCAAGGAGAACACAGAAACGGCAGGAAGGATAAATCCACCAAATCAAGTCAGCCATAGACCTTGTTTAATTTCTTTTATTTTGTATTTTATTGTTCCACATTGCAAAACATTTAAAACAATTCAATCATTGGTTATTTTACAAGTCAGATGAATAGATCAGCTTTTTGCTTTCTATTTTCTGATTTTGTATGACATCATCAGTGTCTTTACTTTCAGTCTGAACAGACCTCAACAGATTTAAAACCACATTCAGTCACAGAAAATATGAAATGTCAGACAAAGATTTTTAAATGAAATTCCACAAAGTAGGAAAACATGATGTTAAACTACAAAACAACAATAACTTGAGAGCGTACAATTAAACAGGTCCAATTACCAATATGTTGGTAATAAGAGGACCAGTTTACACAAATATTAAATTTGCACTTATTAAACTGACAATGCTCAAAGGTTATAGTTTTTGCCAACTTTTGAGAGGTTAGAATTGTACAAGGGTGACAAAAATGTATTCCTAAAATGAAAATTATACTGATTTCCTGTCAGCCAAAAAAAGTTGTGTATGTTTCTAGAGAGGAGAAGAAAGTTTTTACAAAAAAAAAAAGTTTCAGACATGTCTACGTTTTCCAACCAAAACATCTTTAAACGTCTTAATGATTCGCCTTGGGCCTTCTCCTTCCCACGGTGGGTACCAGTAGTGGTAAAGGGTTCTGAGGACAGGCAGAAAACAGTCCAGCTGATCCACAATAACTACACAATGTTGTCAGAGGTGGGTAGTAACGGTTACATTTACTCCGTTACATTTACTTGAGTAAGTTTTTGAAAAAAATGGTACTTCTAGGAGTAGTTTTAAATCACAATACTTTTACTTGAGTAGATTAGTGAAAAATAAACTGTACTCTTACTCCACTACATTAGGCTACAATGAGCTCGTTACTACGCTTCATTGTTTTTACCCCCGCGTACGTCTCATTTTAATGTTTTATTTTGACAGAGAGAGAGAGAGAGAGTCTTCCGCTGAAGGCGCTACCACGTGACTGTGCTTAACCAATCACACGTCGTTGTGCAGTCACGTGACCGTACTCGTTTCAGCAGCGGGACAGGTTAGCTTTACACTCGTAGCAAAGCAAAGACGTCAGAATCAAACGTTATGCGGCGTCTTCTGTGTCGACCAAAACAAACGGACATGTTAGCGTTCAACAACTCAACATCTAACCTGAGGAGACGTAGCGGTAGTTTTAGTTTTTGCTGTGGAGAGGTGGATGTTTGTCTTTTAGGTTACATACAGAATGTTTTGCACATGCAGTATCCATCCAAATTTGATGTGACAAGTCTCTCAAGTAAGCTATTTTGTAATTAATAAATTAATTTAAATTCATTTTATTGATTGGATGAACTATAATTTGCCTAAAGATGATTATTTTTTAATCTTTGTCTGATTGATGCTTGTGTTAAGAAATAAATCAGACGTTACTCAACAGTTACTCACTACTTGAGTAGTTTTTTCATTAAGCACTTTTTTACTCTTACTCAAGTAATTATTTGGATGACTACTTTTACTTTTACTTGAGTCATATTATTCTGAAGTAACAGTACTTATACTTGAGTACAATTTTTGGCTACTCTACCCACCTCTGCATGTTGTTCAGAAGAGAAAGTTACTGCTGGTCAGCCTTCAATGTGGAGAGAAGATCAGAATATAACAACACAGCTATCAGGGCATGAGGAGGAGGAAACAGCTTGGCTCTGAAACATGTTCACAACAAGGCAGAGTGAATGCGCTGGTGTCTTTTAAGGTTACTACTCTGAGAAAACGTTTCCCCACATTGTTCACACCAGTACGGCTTCTCTCCGTTGTGAATCCGCTGGTGTTTCTTAAGGTGATCACACCGAGAAAACGTTTTCCCACATTGTTCACACCAGTGCGGCTTCTCTCCAGTGTGAATAAGCTGGTGCTTTTTAAGGTGATCACGCCGAGAAAACATTTTCCCACATTCTTCACACCAGTGCGGCTTCTCTCCAGTGTGAATGCGCTGGTGAGATTTAAGGTTACCACTATGAGAAAATGTTTCCCCACATTGTTTACACCAGTACGGCTTCTCTCCAGTGTGAATACGCTGGTGAGATATAAGGGCATCACCACGAGCAAAAGTTTCCCCACATTGTTCACAGCTGTGAGGTTTCTCTCCAGTGTGAATGCGCTGGTGAGATTTAAGGGCATCACCACGAGCAAAGGTTTCCCCACACTGTTCACAGCTGTACAGTTTCTCTCCAGTGTGAATGCGTTGATGCCTTTTCAGGGCACTCTGTAATGTAAAAGCTGCTCCACATTTGTCACAGAGCTGACAGCGGTGACGTTTGACTCCTCTTCCTCTCCGTTTCTATCAACAAAGAAAAACCAAGAGAGTGAGTTAGTGAGGTGCCATGCTGTAGAGCTCTATCTTAAACTAGAAACAACATTTAGAGCATGTCTATGGAACATTATTTGACTGACACATTACCTTTCTTAATTATCTGCCTACATCACTATTATGGAGTTGCATTATGGGAAATGTAACATCCAGTGTTGGTTAGTTTGTGATAAATAAACTACTTTTAATCAATTTATGTGTGGCCTCCATTTTGTTGCCAGCCTTTAGCCTGCCGGTAACAATTGGGGGATCATCTGGGATTTTTAGTGCCGGGAAAGTTGTAAATGTAACATTTTCCCACAGATTTTTAGCTCTCACTGGTATCTGTAGGTGTTACCGTGTTGTCTTCATGTTGCTGGAACAGCTCTACTCCAGTAAAGTAAATTGGAACCATTGAGGGGCACCAGTTGACCTTTGACCTTTTGTTTTAGGTTGTCGTTTTGCTAAATCAAACGTGTATAGCCAGCAGTATTATGTAAGTAAGTAATATGGTAGTGTAATGTGGTATTGTCCACACAAGCTACATTTCCTCAAGCATTTCTGATGCTCAGCAGAGCTTTCTGTGTGCTCTGGAATAAAACTAGCTTTGATGTACAGTTGTGTTCACAATAATAGCATCACTAAACTCAAATTATTTTTTGGTAAAAGTGATATTTCTACATGGCAAGTCATTTACTAGTAAGTGTTGTAGAGTCCTAGAAAACCAATAGTCATGACATGCATGCTGCTCATTCTGTGGAATTGAATCTGTAATTGAAAGGGGCATGTTCAAAATAATAGCAGTGTTGTGTTCAATTAGTGAGTTGATTGATTCTGTGAAGAAACAGGTGTCAGTTATGGCCCAAATTTAATCTATATACTGTATATATACATATTTAAGAAAGGAAGGAAGCATATGTTGTGCATGCTGGTTATAGTGCATTTCACACTAAAACTCAGACAGTTTGTCCTCCGATCCCCCTGCACTGAAATCAAGCCCCAGTCCACTGTGAAGACAGTAAAGCACGGTGGTTATGGGATGTTGCTCATACTGTGGTGTTGGGCCTGTTTATCACATACCAGGGATCATGGATCAATTTCAATACATCAGAATACTTGAAGAGGTCATGTTGCCTTATGCTGAAGAGGAAAGGCCTTTGAAACGGGTCTTTCAACAAGACAAAAACCCAAAGACAACAGGAAGGTGCAAAGTCTTGGTTCCAGAAGAACCAGATTGATGTTATGGAGGGGCCAGCCCAACCTCCGGACCTCAATCCCAGAGAACACTTGTAGGGTGACATCATAAATGCCGTTTCTGAGGCCAAACCCAGTAAGGCAGAGGAATTATGGGATGTAGTTTAATGGTCCTGGGCTGGAATACCTGTTCACAGGTGACTCCATGCAACACAGATATGAAGCAGATCTCAGAAATAATGGTTATGCAACTAAATATCAGTGCAGGGATTCAAACCCTGACCCATTTTCAGTTTATAAAGTAAACATTTGAGTTTTTAAAAAAAAATGCCAATACTGCTAATATTCCTTTGTCTTCACTTCCTGTAAAGGTAGAACACAAACTTGATCAATGTTTGTCATGTTTTGATTTGGAAATGAATGGGCAGTGTTCCCAATGCATTGGTATTATGGGATTAAAAGCTATTCTAAGGATTTGGAGCATTATAAACTTCTTTAAAAACACTGTGGTTATTCTGAACACAACTGTATGTAAAGGGTTTGCACACAAAGGTGTAATGATTGGTGGAAATGGGGGTGGCCTCATACACCCCCCATCAATACATGCATGTCCATTGATCTGCGTTTGTAGATCAACAGACTGAGTGAGTGAGTGAGCTAGTAAGGCGCCATGGTGGAGCAAGCTAAGTAAAACCAGAAGCATCGTTCACAGCATGTCTGTGTCTTAGTTCCACTGCTGCATTGCCATGGTTACGCTGAGTGTTTGTGTGTTAATAAAGTTTGGGTTGAAATATCTGCGTGGCCTTTTTGTTGCCGGCCTTGAGCCAGGCGGTAACAACCGGGGGATGGTCTGGGATTGGTAGTGCTGGAAACTTTTCTTTGTGGGAGTGTCTGACTCCCAGTTGAACTTGATCTAGTCTCTGTAGGGGTCATCAGCCTCTCCGTCTCAGGGGATTGGTTGGAACTCTTTGTTACTTAATTAGATCAAAAATAAAAATTTGATCACAAAAAATACTTTACATGAAAACCATAATCCAGAAAAGCAAAGTGTGTATATATTGTGGAATCTGTGGAGTTAAATTGGTAGAAATGTACGTTACGGTAAACATGATTGCACATTATATGAAAGACACAGAGGAGATTATCCACACTGATTTTCCCGGCCTTTATTAATCCGTGTTGCCCCCCGGCCACTATCAGAGGGCCGCAGTTTAATTGACTACCAGTTTTTCTTTGAGGAATTACGGTATAATATATAAATCCTAAAAGACAATTGTGAAGCCCTCTGTGTGCATTCATTAATATTGAGATTAGATTTTTGTGACTTTCAGTCTGGAGTACCCTCTTTCCTTCACTCACCTCCTCCTCCCTGACACCTTTCCTCTTGCCCTCCTTCTTCCTCTCTCCATCTCCTTGTGTTTCTGCAGGTACTCGGTGATAAGGTCCAGGTCCAGGTTGTCTTGTGGCTCCCATGTGTTATCCTCACTGGAAAGGTGAGTGCAGACAGAAGAACATCTCCTCACACTTTGTTTTTAGACAATCCATTCTCACTCTAATTATCATTCCTATTATTCCTTTTTTCTATTGCCATCTTGTAAGGTTATTTGTGGGTCTGCAACATAGTGTCAAAATACCAAACCTTCAACTTTGAGGGCATGATACCATGCTGACACTTATTTGCAATATGTAAATATATTATATATCTCAGGACCAAGAACACCAACTATTATTATTCTAGACTCATACTTACTCTGAGAACCCCTTCCATTTCAGCAGAAACTCTACTCTTCCCTTCACCACTCTGCGGTCCAAAACCTTCTCCACCACATACTCCTCCTCTTCCTCTTCCTCCTTCACTGCTGTTGCAGACTGCTGCTCCTCCTCCTCCTCCTCTTTCTTGCACTTCTTTCCTGCTCTGGTTGCCATCTTGCCGTCTGCTAAAGGTGCTTTTGGTAGGCTCAGGGGGGGGGGGGGGGGGGGACATGCAGAGAAAATTATTCAAAGGTTAGAAGAACTAATGGGAGTTGTGAGTTAATTCTAGTGTTGTTGTCTAATGTTTTACTAGATTAAAATCTTCTGTTAGAATGGAGAAAATGCAAGGGTTGATGAGGGGACCAATCCATAGGAGTCCAGAGTGTCAAGTATCTCCTGCATTCAGACTGGAAGAACTACTAAAATGTAAGGCCCAAAAGTCATTAACTGGAGCTACAAGCTACATGCACAGTAGCCTGGACCAACCACACTTCATTTAGCAGAACATCTCCAGATGTTCCTGTGTAAAAATAGAAAGTTCAGAAAGACGTTTTGATGGTGCAACAAGGCATTTTCAAAGAACGCTCCGAGTTTTTTGGCAAAAGCCCATCTACCGCTCCGTAAACCACTGTCTGATCATGAGCCAGTCAGTTGTTCCCTGCACCGAGCAGCTTAGTTTCTAGATGGAGACAGTCACAGAGGACAGAGTAACGGGAGGAAAACTCCACAGATACTAGTCGGTCATACGTCGGTCTCAAGGTTTACCAGTTTACCAGTAAACGCAACATTTTGTCCCGTCTTTGTTATTCAGAGAACAGCAGTGACCAGTGCCAGTCGTGCTAGTTAGTGTCTGTTAGCTCACAGGGATCTAGGGTAAGGTGACCAGATTTTCTGAGACAAAATCCGGGGACATTTTCAGCTCAGAAGCGTAAATACCTCCAAAACAGGTTATGTTTTTATCTTTGTAAAAGTTTAAACGGGGACACAGCCCCAGGGGCATCACAAGACCTAAAGCTGCATTGGGGCACAAGCCCACCCAGGAGGGTCCATGGGCATGCCGCCCTGTAAGAACATTTTGTCCATTTTAAAAGGTGCTCCAAGCAATGTTGGGTGACATTACTTCTTGTTGACGTTCAATGTATTTTCAAACAAAATGAGACTAGCTGTAAACATGATAACATTTCATGTCAGGTCTGATCCTAGAATCAGCCCTGCTGCTACTTCTTACACCTCAGAGTAGGGCTGCACGATTATGGCCAAAATGATAATCACGATTATTTTGATCAAAATTTTGATCGCGATTATTCTCATGATTATTTGTTGATTTTAACCAAAACAAATTGTACTGTCACATAGGCTATTTATAACTGCGAGAGGGAGTGTGATGACGCTACTCACAGAGAGACGGCTGACTCATTATGAACGGGTCCAGCACGGCTCCGTCTAACACGCTGTTACTCTACCAACTGAAGTTAGTTGCATTCAATAACTTCTTCTGTGTACTTCGCCGTGGCGGCCGCGATAGCAGAGTTACCATGGAAACACTGCTACAAATACAGGTTTGCTCCTCATACTTAACAATATACAGCTGTGTTAATAAGCTGCGCGGTGCAGGAAACTACTCTGACTGGCTCATGAGCAGACGGCTTTATGGAGCGGGAGATTGGCTTTGCACAAAACCCGGAGCGTTCTATGAAATGACGCTTTAAAAAAAATAATCGCTCGATCACGCAAATTTGATCGTGGGAAGTCAAAATCGTGATCGCGATTAAAATTTGATTAATTGTGCAGCCCTACCTCAGAGTGTTGTAATCTTTAGTCTTGAGCCTGCAGGGGAGGGGGTGCGACTATCGGCTACGTTTGGTCACTGTTTTCTTTCTTTCTTTCAATCCAATTTCGGGTCTGTCAGTGACAGTGAAAACCGGGGGCATTTCCGGGGACAGGTCACCAAAACTGGGGACTGTCCCCAGAAACCAGGACGTCTGGTCACCCTACTTTATGGTGCTAGTTAGTGTCTGTTAGCGTACCGAGCTCTAGGGCGTGAGTAATATTTTTTCTCCAGGTCGCATCCGCTGCCTCTCCACTAACGAAGCAATGTTGTTTATATTGATATATTTTAATTTTGCGTTTCATGAAACATTTCTTCTGTAAAGCTGTGCCTGTGTTTGGCTCTCTCCTCTTACTCTCTGCAAAGCCCTGCCCCCCCATTCACTAACACAGGCTCCCCAGCTACAGAGACAGAGCGGCGACAGCACCGGTGTCACGCTTCTGACATTTGTCCACAGTTTTAATTGTTATTAACACAGCTGTATATTGTTAAGCATGAGAGGCAAACCTGTCTTCGTAGAGGAACAGCGTGTGAGACCCATTCGCCCCCATCTCTCTGTGAGTATGTCCATCGCCCCCCATTCATTCATTCCTAATGAGTCAGCCGTCTCTCTGGGAGTAGCTTCCATCGCACCCCGCCCTTTTCCTAGCTCTTTTAATCAGTTGTTTAAAACAAGTGAAGTTGATACATTTTTTTTTTTTTTAATATATCTTAGGCTATTTCAGATTTTCATTTCCATGTGTTGCAGCTGTATATGTACAACATATAACTTCAACATAACAGTGTAGCATAATATGGATGTGAAAAGAGTTATAAATACCCAATGTGACAATAAAATTTGTTTTAGTTAAAATCAACAAATAATCGTGATAATAATCGTGATCACAATATTGATCAAAATAATCATGATAATAATTTTGGCCATAATCGTGCAGCCCTATATATAATACGGATAGTAAGGAGGAGGTGAAGCTAGTCTGGCTGTAGGCCGGCTCTGGACCAGGCTAGCCGCAAAGAATAAATCTCCATGGTTACTTGGCTGGGCTTAATTCAATTTGGTTTCCGTGCAACCGAGTCAAAGCTAAATTCATCCAGGATAATTTGAATATCCCGGCTTATTCCCTTATCGTGGTTTCGTGCAACAGGCCCCTGGAGGGGAAAAACCAGAAGGCACATAACACCGGATCAACATCAAAGGAACAAAGGTGCGTTCAAAGCCTCGTGCTGCTGGGCCAGTGGCTATCATTATGAAACGGAACAGCCTCTCCAGTCTGATTGGTCCATTCTCAGTTCAACCATTCATTTTACTGGAACATTATTCATCATCTTAGTGCTCATAATACTGAAGAAAAGAAGGAGAAAATGAGAAAATGATGCCTCTTCCCTACCTGTAGGCGCTCCTAAACCTTCACCCCCCCCCCCCCCGTCCTTTCCTGGCTTATTAATATTCCTGTAGTCCGGAAGTGTTCCCAGGTGTAGAGAATTCATCCAGGTTGGGAGTATTGTCCTGTAGAGTCCGTGCTAACTAGCTGCTAACTTCACGTGCCGACCTCGTTCCGTCTCCTCTGCCTGCACCGTGTTGCTGGGTATGTTTGTATTCTTCATGTTGCTGCCTACACAATCAAACTATCCCCGCCTTTTCCGGTTTAGTTTTCACCCCGGGACAGCCCCCGACGTCCAGCAAGCGCTCCCACCGTGGAGCGCCAATACGCTGCGTCATCTCTCTGAGCGGCCATCTTAGAAACAGCTCTCATTGGCTATCAACACGCCAATCATGCCAGTTGTAGCCAATCACGTTCCCTTTCCAAGAGTTCATACCGTGACAAGAACATCCAATGGGAGCCTAAGCCCCGCCTCCCAGAGCCAGCAACCTCACACATGTGATTTATGAAAACAAAGCTGTTCAGCAGTGAGTTTTTTCTTTTTCTTCATGTCATCTTTATTGCAAAAATAGGAAACAGAACACTAATGACATATAAAAGTATATAATACAAACATAATAAACATAATACAATACAATTTTGCCAGGGGGAGCTTAAAGGCCGTTACAAAGATAATGAAGACCATATGTTAACAGTTTTAATTGCCTTCAAAATCAGAAATACTTTATGGATCCCCGAAGCGAAACTCTGTGTTGCAGTTGCACAATAGTATAAATATCAGAGTAGAAATACAAACAAAGAAATATAAGAGTGTGGACATGTATGGTATTTACATAGTTAAAAGAATGTTACTATACATTATTTACATAATTAACAATATTTCAGAATACTTTATTGAAGTATTAATAAGAAGCTTATATAAGATAGATATATATATATAATAAGAAGATTAATTAGATGCATTTATTTAGGAATTGCAATGGTAAAAAGTAAATATAATAGTAATAATAATAATAATAATAATAGTAATAATTGTAGCAGTTGAGTATTGCACACATGTCAGCCAGTGTTATTGCACAAAACAGATAATACAGATAATATGTCCAGTTTCAACCTCTCTGAGTGTCTTAGAGCGAGGAGTTATAAAGTTTGATGGCCACAGGCAGGAATGACTTTGTGGCGCTCTGTGGTGCATTGTGGGAGAATGAGTCTATCACTGAAAGTGTCCTGTGAATGAGCAGCAAGCCATGGAGTGGGTGCAAGACATTGTCCAAGATGGCATGTAGTTTGGACAGCGTCCTCCTCTCTGACACACCCGACAGAGAGTCCAGATCCACCCCCACGACGTCACTGGCCTTGCGGATCAGTTTGTTGAGTCTGTTGGCGTCCGCTAACCTCAGCCTGCTGTCCCAGCATGCAACTGCAAACAGGATAGCACTGGCCACCACAGACTCATAAAACATCCTCAGCATCGTCCTGCAGATGTTGAAGGACCTCAGCCTTCTCAGAAAATAGAGACGGCTTTGGCCCTTCCTGTTGAGGGCTTGAGTGTTCTTGGCCCAGTCCAGTTTATTGTCTAAGTGCACTCCCAGGTATTTGTAGTCCTCCACAATGTCCACACTGACCCCCTGGATGGAAACAGGGCTCACTGCTGCCTTGGCTCTCCTTAGATCCACCACCAGCTCCTTGGTCTTTGCCACGTTGAGCTGTAGATGGTTCTGCTCACTCCATGTGACAAAGTCCCCCCCCACAGCTCTGTACTCAGCCTCGTCCCCCTCGCTGATACATCCAACCACAGCAGAGTCATCAGAAAACTTCTGAAGATGGCAGGACTCTGCGTGGTAGTTGAAGTCTGTGGTGTAGATGGTGAAGAGGAATGGCGCCTGGCTAGAGCTTCAGAAGGCAGGACATGACAGATTACACATCTGTCACGTAGTCAGTTTGTAGTCTTAAATACCAAGTCTCTTGCTGTTCCTTGACTAGTTGCCCCCCCTGCTTTGCATCGCTCCAGGTAAGTAGAAAGCAATCTGTTATGCACCTTTGCATTGCACTAAAATGTCCACATTTGGACCTGAATCCAACAATAACTTTACTTGACACTCATATACATTGATTATCAGGCAAAAAATGTTGGTCAGGGGTTTAGTTACTGTTTGAAAAAGGAAAATAATTGTTAGATGAATTATGACATAATTGCAGATGAAGTATTTATGAGCCATCAAAGACGACAAAAGGATACATCAGTTGTCGGGGGTCTGATTTAAAGGAAATGATACTCTTTAAAAGTGTTGGGGTTCTAGTGTTAAACTAATGAGGAAGAATTTGACATATCTAAGTTAACCAAAAAGTTTCTCTTTCAAATGTTACATCTGTATCTGTCAAGTCCTGACCATTCCCTGACCGGGAATTGAACCCGGGCCGCGGCGGTGAGAGCGCCAAATCCTAGCCACTAGACCATCAGGGAGTCACACATATCAAGTTTGCCTTTGTAGATGTGAGTTTCCTTTTCACTTACTGGAATGACTCAGATTGTTTTAGGCGAGGAATGGCGCCGTAGTTTTAGATGTTAAAATGTGCGCACAAGAAAGCTGAGGGATTACTGTGGGGAAATGGAGAATGACTAGGTTAACTGAAGATTTTAAACATTGTGAAAATTAACAGAACATATGAACACGTTAAACATATACGGGCATATAACATATACCTGCAGTCTCAGTCTTTGGATGGTATTGGTAGCGTATGCGCCCCGTCATAGTTACCGACAATTTTGTTGATGAATGAGTATTTCACATTGAACACTTAAGATTGGGTGTTCATTTAAAAACAGGAATTGCCAGTAAAGATAAAAACAACAGATTCAGCAAGGAGTCTAATACGTTGCCACTAATGACTTCAGTCACTTCACCAAGCTATGCCATAAGAGTATAATGTAACTGATACAAATTCAAGTCAACATATGGTTTGTCTTCCACCTATGTAACATCAGCAAATGACAGTGGTGGGATTTGAACCCACACCTCCAGAGAGACTGGAGCCTAAATTCAGCACCTTAGACCGCTCGGCCACACTACCGGCATGTATCAGTACTCCACATCGTAACACACACAGGGACCGTAACTAACGGTATATTTGTCAATGTCATTGGAATAAAACTTTCGCAAGGAAAAAGCCAATACTTTATTGGAAAATGTTGTCACTCTTTGTCATTTTTCTCTGGCATTGTTGAGTTTAGAATATTATAACCAGCATTAAGTGAGGAGGTTTAGGTCTGTGTTAATATGGGCTGAGCATTTACCTGGGCTGAATTTATGAACATCTTCTTTTGCATATTCACTGTAAAGAGCCATTACTCCTCCAACTACCAACTATTGTTCCAGAGACAATAGGATATACAGTTTTAGATTGGAAGGTAACTGTCCAAGACCAAAGACTTCATTGAAATACCTCAAGTGTTCAAAACAGTTTGTCAAAATGGGAAAGGTCATGTTTTTGATTACAAATTCCAGCACAGTGGTTCATTTACCATTCAAAAACAAAAGTACAATCATGAAACACATACTACTTAGACAGAATGAACCTGGTCAGGTGGCAATGAAAGAATTCCCAGAGACGTGGACCCTCTGGCACAGCCATACTTGGTCAGGACAACACCCCCCTTCTTGATAGGGCCCTTCTTGATGTGCTCCATGCGCACCTGGTCCAGCAGTGGCACCACCATGAGGTCCCTTCCGTTTGCCCCTCCCAGTTGCTCGTAACAGAGAGAGGTCTCCTGCATCCCACTCAAATATGCAGGCAGAGAGACAGCTCATGAAGGTGGGACCAGACGTGAGATTTTTTTCGCAGCCCACGCTCACGTTCAAATTGATAAATGCCGTACTCTGCGTAGGAATCGGCGTACCCCCGTCCTACGCCTGTTTTAGGTCGTATGCACATTTCATAAATAAGGGCCCTTGTGAGCACAATAAAGATTTCTTAAAGAAAGGTTTGTACTTTATAGTTCTAGTTTTTTTTCAGTTCTTCTGGTCACACTTGGCACTATTTCACATGGTTTGTCTGTAGTTCTCTATTCTGTCAGGGCTTAACTCTGTCTCCCACACCTATTTCTTTTTAGTTTCTTGTTATGTCTCGGGAAGAAGTATTGTGCTTTTAGGTCAACCATCCATCTGTACATCAGAATCAAAAACACTTTATTGATCCTTGAAGGTAGCCTCTGGAAAAAAAGTGCTCCTTCAAGCCGGATTTGAACCCCAACCTAAGGATTTCAGTTCTATATCTCTACAGTCCTCCGCTCTACCAACTGAGCTATCAAAGGGAGCTACCATAGCCATACGCACTTCTCATTCTGTGAATGTGAATGTGATAACACGGGGCCCCCCTGGATCTGACAATCTTTAGGGGATGTAGCTCAGTGGTAGCGTGCATGCTTCACAGGTTTTTATGGTATTTGTATGAAATTCTTTCATATTGGAACTAGTTTTGCTTGAACACTGTGACAACACATATCCTGTACTGGATATGGAGGCACTGATTGTTTGTCTAATCTTCTGGATTTTGTCTATGAAGAAGGAGGCAAAGTCATTGCAGGCCTTGGTAGATAAAAGTTCAGATGCTACTGGTACTGGAGGGTTTGTTAACCTATCGACAGTGGCAAACAAAGCACATGAATTATTATTGTTTCCAGAGATAATATCAGAGAAGACCTCCTTGCCTTCGTTAGTTCCAAATTATAAATGCAAAGTCTCTCTTAAGCAGAAAATGCGTTTGGATTGGTAGGAAATGGAGATGGGCGTTGCCAAGAGGAGGCGCCTTTTTGATTGTCAAGAAATGGATATGAAGTCTCTCAGAATTGGCAAAAAATGGAAGGGAGCTTTGAATCAGAATCAGCTTTATCAGAATCAGAATCAGCTTTATTCGCCAGGTATGAGGACACATACGAGGAATTTGTCTTTGGAGCATTGCTCACACTGTGCTTACACATACATATCAACCAGTTTGATTGGTGAGAAAAGAAGATGAGAAAGTGGACAAATATGTTCTGGTCATGACAAAGCATCTAGGGATGATCTTAGCCTTTGTGTGAATACGTAGGTCTCCACATACATTGTTTTTATTAAGATTGACGACCAAATTCTTAGTATTTACGAAACTTTCCCAACCATTGCAACTGTTTTCGTAGCCTCGTTGGCGCAGTAGGCAGCGCGTCAGGCTCATAATCTAAAGGTCGTGAGTTCGACCTCACACGGGGCAGGTGTTTTAAAATAAAAAAACACATCTGATGCTGAAATACAGTGGCAGGTGATTGAACACTGGTACACAGCACATACATGGAAGTTGTGATTGTATGGTTATTTCTGAGATCAACAATCTCAGGAAGGCTTTTTACAATCAATTGGGAAAAATGGGAATGCATACTCTTAATAAGTAGACTTCCAGAGTATTTGCATAACAAAGGCACAAACATGGGCGTTGTGATAGGATGGTGTCGTTCATCATTCTTTCTGAGATCAACAATAACTTCAGAAGTTTCAAATTCAATGGCTACCTATGGTTTCTTTCTAGGAACGGTTCAAAATTACGTTGCACTATTTTGTCTAATTGCTTAGGTCATAATATTTCCAGAGACTTAATTTCTTTCAGAATAAAAAAAAAAAAAAAAAAAAAAAAAACTCAATGGCACAATGTCGCCGAACCGGGTAAATGTAAGAATGTGCAGGGAAGTTAGCACACTTTGATTGCTGCTTTCCTTTTCAGTATTATTACTTGATTGCAGTTATTTACCTGCTTATATCATAGTATTTTTTGAATGTGGTCTTATCTGAATCCTGAGGGTCAAAGATTTCAGGCGATGTGACGCATATTTGAAGATTAAATGCAAGTAATAACTACCTTTATGTAGCGTCCCTGTTTTAGTTTTTACTGTCCAAAATCACAATCTACATATGCAACATTGTAAACAGACTGTTACACAGAAGGACACTTACATTTTATAATGAATGTCAGAACAATAAATATTCATGTTCAACTTACTGAACTACTGCTGGTAACATTACTTTAAGTGTAAGATGGTAACTTTTACTTAAGTTTAACAAATACTACAATCAACCATAAGACCAGTTATAAATGAGACAACATGCACACCACAACTACACCCGAACACTAACCATCAAACACTGTTGTGGCCAGAAACAACTGGGGCCTGTTGCACAAAACTAGGATAAGGGATTAAGCCGGATATTCAAGTTATCCTGAATGAATTTGGCTTGGACTCGGTTGCACGAAACTAGATTGAATTAAGCCCAGCCAAGTAACCATGGAGATTTATTCTTTGTGGCTAGCCTGGTCCAGAGCAGGCTAACAGCCAGGCTAAGATTAATCCTGGAGTCTCGTGTGTCAAATCAGCTGCCGTCTGATCCGAAATAAACGTGTTTAGCAGTTATTCCGTTGTCTTCTGCATGTGTTCTGCTTTATTTTTATTAACATGTATTAGTCTACTTATCACTATTGTTGTCGCGAGTTTGATTTAAACCCTACTACAGCTGTTTAATGTTAGAAATGGTTGCACTGGCACCCTGACGGGGAGTGGGACTTTTGCCGGTGGGACGGCAGTTTCAAGGCTGCCCGGTGGCCGGTGCCTGCCGGCAGACCTGCGAGTCGCGTCAGTGTCCACTCTCTCTGTAAAAGTAGAGATGAGCAGCGCAGCGTCCGTGGTCTCAGCTTCAGGTTTCTACAGGACGCGCTCCGGAGATTAAGTGTGACGATATTAATGTAGTGATATTCTCAGATGATATTAATGGCAGACTGGTCAGAGACCAATACATTCATGATTTCATTTTCTTGTTGCTTGTCCTTCTCTAATAAAAGACAGTTTGTGTTACTCCAGAGTTTGTAGGCTTAATGTTTTTTTTATATAGCTTTCTTATGGTTTCATAACCTTCTCAATTAGTCTCACATCCCTGGACCAATAACGTGGCCTGTATACAAACTGTATATAGTGTAGTTTACATTAATGACACCGGAACACCACAATGCTTCTTAATCTTTTTATTTAATGCTGTGACTTGTCAGAAGAATAAAAAAAAACATACATATTGTTTCACATATATGCTCACAGCATGTATTGAAGTCACTTACTTCCTTTTCTAGTTGTTGTCCCTTTCTGATAGTTCTGTATGAACATTAATTGAACAAAGATATTTAGTATTGGACATAGCTTATAGAGATTTGTGCATATGATTGTAAAACATGTTCTCATGTTGTGAATAAGGGTTTGAAATTAAGCCTAGAGTCATTAGGGTACATTTCCCGAGCTACATTAATTCCCTCTGCTCACTTTAAGGCAAAGGCTAAATAATAATCAATTTTATTTTTGCTTTACATGGTAGGTTACTCAAAGACACTTTACAGTAAAACCAGAACATTAATCACATAAAAACAGAAACATGAAACTAGCATATTTAAAGCAATTAAAACACAGTGTAGCCTACAACTTTGTAAAATGTGGAGTAACTATAGGCCAGTGATTCCCAAAGTGGGGGTCGGGACCCCAGTGGGGTCGCGAGCCAGAGAGGGGGGGTCGCGAGTTGATTTCCAGAAATAAAATAAAAATTTAAAAACGATTAGAAATAGCATGTTAGCCATGATTTTAACACAAGATAAACTAGTGGCTAAATTTAAAATAAAACCAAGCAACTAAATAAAAAGGGAACAGCTGTTTTGATTTCTTTCTTTCCGAGTAGCGGTCTCCAACATTAACACTACAACTGCCGGGATTCCAAAAGTACTGGAACCGCGAGATTCTAAACTCTATTATCTGTCATGATAAATACCTAATTGCAATTTTAATGCAGGTATTGTGTTATGATATCTTTAGAAAAACGAAATAACACCAAAATGTACAATTTAACGTGTTTAATTATACACTTGAGTTGCCCAGGTGCTTCAATAACTCATATCATGGCGTAGTAGTAAAACGTAATTATTCCATTCACATCTGAAAAATATGGTATGTAAACATGCAAACACCTAAAAGTATTTTCTTTGAACATTTATAACCTAACCTAACCTGTCACTGCCTCCGTGTTGGTGTCTGCTGTGGTGCGCATTGCTCCTCGGACCGCGTCCCCCACCCCGGGGTTCGGACCGCGCACCCGCTCCCTTTCCTCTTCTAAACTCGTGTCTCAGCTCCTCTGCCAGTTGCTGCCTGAACTTCCTCCAGACAATGTCCCTGCTGGTGCCCTCCTTGGAGAGGATGTGATGATTCCAGCCAGTTTGAGGATGTATAAAGTTGTATAAACACGCAGGCAGCCACCGGCCATCTAGCTCCGTGTACCGCTCCTTCCACAGAGCGAGCGCCGGCGCTGCCTTCTGGTCCAGAACGGAGTCCATCCACGCCGTACTCATGGTGGTAGCAGCGTTACCAACCCGGGCTTTACCTTCGCCCCATCGCTGATGCCACAGTTGTTACTCCAGACCGATTAAACCCAACACCACGAAATACCGAATACTGTATGGCCGAAATAGGTAAAAGGGATTTTCTTTTTTTTGGCCTAGTGTAATGTATATAAAAACTATTTTAAATTAAAATATAGAGGTTTTTAACTTGCTGTGCTCCTAACATACTGCACATCCACCTCATTAGGTGAGATTAAGTTCAAATTAAAGTAATGAGTAAATTACTGTAGAATAATGTCATGGCTGTTGTGTTATTTTTGTGTTGTCAATATGCTCATGTTTGGATACGCCTGTAATGCGTGCGCGGTTGCGCGCAATGTTTATAGGGGGGGGGGGGGGTCGCGAGTCACTTGCACCGTTACTTTGGGGTCGCGGGCTGAAAGTTTTGGGAACCCCTGGTCTAGAAGACTGAGATCATGGCAACAGCTTTTTGGTTTTCATTTAATTGCGCTTCAATCTGTAGTTCAGGAGATTGTTTTTTCCACAGCCCTCAGTTTTAGAAGCCTGTGTAGCTCAGTCGGTAGAGCATCAGACTTTTAATCTGAGGGTCCAATCAATCAATCAATCAATCAATCAACATTTATTTATATAGCACTTTACAGCACCAGCAGGTGTCCAAAGTGCTTTACATCATCAAGAAAACAAACACAACATCCACGTGAAACACAAACAAACAAAACAAACAAACAAACAAACAGACAAAGCATAAAAACAGACAGATTAAGTAACCTATAATCATCAGAAGAAGAATTGTTACACCACTACTGTGTATTAAAAGCCATTCTAAATAAATAAGTTTTAAGTTTTGATTTAAAATGAACAACATCCGTTATAATGCGAATGTCTGGCGGGAGCTTGTTCCAGAGTTTTGGGCCAGCAACAGCGAAAGCCCGATCGCCCCACTGCTTGTACCTCGACCTCGGGACTTCTAGAGTCCGCAGATTGGAAGACCGCAACAACCGATTTTGCCCACCCAAAGTTAAAAGCTCGGACAAATACTTTGGGGCAAGGCCATTTAGGGCTTTAAAAACAAACAATGCAATTTTAAAATCAATTCTAAAACGCACCGGAAGCCAGTGTAGAGTAAAAGAACGGGAGTGATGTGTGCACTCCGAGAAGTATTTGTGAGAAAGCGAGCAGCGGCATTTTGCACAAGCTGCAGACGTGCGATGGATTTTTGATTGAGGCCACCATAAAGAGCGTTGCAATAATCGAGACGTGAACTAATAAAGGCATGAATAGCCTTTTCCAAATCGTGCCTGTTAAGAAAAGGCTTTACTTTAGCCAGGAGACGAAGTTGGAAAAAGCTTGTTTTGACAACATTGCTTATCTGTTTGTCAAATTTCATGCTACAATCAAATGTCACACCCAGATTTTTTACAGTTTGCTTGGCGCATGAAGTCAGAGCTCCCAGACTTAAAGTTTGATTGTTTGACATGTATTTAGTACTGAAGATAATACATTCGGTCTTGTCCTCATTCAGGGTCAGGAAATTGCGAGATAGCCACAACTTGATATCATTAATGCCATTTAGGAGGCAGTTTAGTGCAACACTGTCATTGGGTTGTATAGGCAGATAAATTTGCAGGTCATCTGCATACAATGAAATGACAGGTTGTGCTTTTCGATTATAGCTCCTAATGGCAACATATATAAGAGAACAAGATAGGGCCAAGAATTGAACCCTGGGGCACCCCACAATAGAGAGGAGCAGATGAGGAGGAGAAATCACCCATTGTGACAGAGAAAGTCCTACTTGTCAAATAAGAGCTAAACCATTTAAGTGCAGTTCCTTGAATGCCTACAAAATGCTCAAGGCGTGCAAGAAGGACTACATGGTCCACCGTATCAAAAGCTGCGGTCAAGTCCAACATCACTAGCACAGTAGGATCCCCAGCATCTACAGACAAAGCTATGTCACTGTGAACTCTTAGGTCCAGGGTTCAAGTCCCTGTTCAGGCGTAGAGTTTCACATTCTGCTAGATGAGTTTCTATCAAATTTGATAGATTTGACATGCCTGAACACTTCGGACACTGTCATATCATTTGTGTTCCATGCATAAGTCTTTAAAAAAGAATTGTGGCTGTTTTTCAAGCAGGTTTGTATCAAAACAATGTTGGTGGTAAGTCTAAATGAACAATGGGCAACCTACATCCATCTTGCTAGCACTCAAATCTCTGTACTCATCTCCCTGCTTGGATAGAAGGTCATCTGGTGCATTTTTCCTGTCACAAGGGCTAAGAGTATAGAAGCGGAACAAGAGGGAGAGTTCTTTTTTTGTACCCACCAGCAGTAAAGTTTACTCGTCTGAGCCGTGTTGTTTGAATTAGGTTATCAATGTTTTGAGCGAAAAAGATTACCACAGCTCAAGTCCTTGGTAGGGCGACAGCTTTATTGTGGGATATGTATGAAGTGCTGATCTCCATGCTTGGATACCAAGTCATCTGGTGGATTTTTCCTTCCATGGCAACAGCTTAATCTTTTTCATTTACTTGAACCTCAATTTGTAGTTCAGAAGATTGTTTTTTTTCTTTTTTTGACTTTGAGCTTTTTAACCGTTTTGGCCAATTTAGCCAATTTTCAACCAGTTTGTGCAATAACATCTGGTGTTCTCAGGCACTGTGCAAATCGTGGTGTACCCTCCTGCTGTCCAGAAGAACGTGATCATGGCAACAGCTTAATGTCTTCATTTACTTAAACTTCAATTTGTAGTTCAGGAGATTATTTTTTTCCACAGCCCTTTGTTTTAGAAGCCTGTGTAGCTCAGTTGGTAAGCATCAGACTTTTAATCTGAGGGTCCAGGGTTCAAGTCCCTGTTCAGGTGTAGAGTTACACATTCTGCTTGCTGTCATGATGAGTTGTACACTTTGGCAAGCCTGAACACTTTCAGACATTAATGTATCATTTAACCCTTGTATTGTCCTTTGAGTCAAAGGGACATGTTTAGCTTATGTGACCTTTTGTAATAGCCTGCCGTTCTGCTTCTGGGTCCCCAGACACCGCTTTCATTCCATGTCAAATGCCATCGTGGCACCTTCGGGTCTCAGAGACCCCCTGTTTTATTTTTCATGCCATTATATGTACGTCCCACCACTGCCGTGGCACCCTCATCCTTCAATGTCATCTTTCTCCTACCTTGATGCCTCAGCCTTGCCATTCGGGTTCCTGGGACCCAGGTGTGTGGTGTGTGTGTGTGTGTGTGTGTGTGTGTGTGTGTGTGTGTGTGTGTGTGTTTATCCCAAACTGATTCAAGGTTTGTTCGGGGCCTCGTCCCGTGGGCCAAGAGGCTACGGGCAAACACAGTCGGCACAGTAGTAGGCCCGCGTGCAGCTCCTGCAGATGTATCTCTTGCAGCCACAGCACACACATGTGTGATTTGCGGTCCTTTCTCTTGGACAGAGCTGACACCGGTAACTTTGCTTTGCACCCTTGGTGTGTCCGGTTCCGAATCCCCATCCTCCTCTAGGCCCTTGTGACTGGACCTCCTCGCTGTGACAAGGCTTTGACAAGCGCGACGGGCGCCTACGTGCGAGTTAGACGCTGCCGTCTCTCGATGAGCGGATCAGGAATATCCTGTCTAAAATTGATGCAGAAAAACTAGTCCATGCATTTGTTACTTTAAGATGGATTACTGCATTCTTTAGTGTCAGGCTGCTCGAAAAAATCCATGAAGACTCTTCAGCTGATCCAGATTGCTGCAGCACGTGTTCTGACCACCCGAAGCATCTCAGCAAAAAATCACGCTGCACCTCAAAAGTGCTCTCAAGCACTCCCAGCAGAGCATTTGTAGAAGAGCGCCTTGTTTCTTCTGTCTTGGAAAAGGCTTTAGCTTATGACAAGGTAAACTAATTGCACCATTGTGCTACTCATTATTGTGCTCACTTCAGTTATGTATTGAAGCATCCTTAGAGCTAATGGCCCTCATTTATCAACCTAAGTAGAAACCAGCGCAGATATGAGAGCAGAAATCCTCTTACAACAGGCTTCACGTGAGAGTCATGAAATTTTTATATCACACCAATCAGAGCGTAAGAATGATCGTACATTGATAAATGCAATTTAAATATCACGCCCCAATATATTCTCGGTTTTGAGGCCTAGCCCTTACAATTAATGACATGGCCAGACGTATAAGGCTAAGAAGCTGCACCTTTCAGAGGTGAGATTGAAATTGTTATTATTTAATCTGCTATAGATAGAGGTATTTATAGAAAGAAGGACGAAGGGAAGAAAAGAAACACAAACGTGTAAATGTGTGAAGGTATGTATGTATGCATCTGTGTCTAGATGTGTCAATAAGTAAAGCATAAGATTTTGTATTTACTAAAGGATAAAAGTAGAGAAAGGGGGTCGGACCTGATAAGTGTTTATGAACTTCTTCCTACTTCTTTTGAACATGGGAGTTGTTTTGTTTGAATGACTTTTAATTTGGAAGATTGTGCTGAGAAGTACATGGCTTTATTTCTGTCATTTTAATATATATATATGTATGCATGAATGTATGTAAATATTTTTTTTATTTTAATATTTACATGTTCAAATAAACTACTACTACAAACAAATTTGCAGTAACTTGTGTCCTATTTGGCAGCCTAAAAACCCTGCATTAGGCCGTTGGAAGAATGTGGAATGGAAAGAGATCATTGATGCTTTCACGATAAGTCAAAACAGGAACCCAGAAGCAGATCAGGACAAGGTGTTTATGAATAATAAGGTGAGTATTTATTGAAAAAAAGCAGTGTAGCAACGGGTCAGTCCGGAAGGTGGGCAGTGGATAGAATGGGTGGTAGGAGGACAGTGAAGGTCCAGGAATGTAGTTGAAGTTGACGGATGAAATGATTACGCACGATCTGGCAGGGAATGGTTGTCAGGTCATGGTTTAAATGGAGCAGAGGTTGTGATCAGGACCAGGTGTGCAGACTGCAGGGGACAGCAGGTGTGTGTAGGGTAATCAGCTGTGATACCCAGAACAACGGCAACACAAGTCATGATGCTGGAGTCATGATAGTACCTCCCCTCCGACGAATGCAACCGGGCGGACTGCCAGGAGCACCAGGATGGAGCCTATAGAAGTCCCGGAGTAGGTCCCGCGCCCAGGATTTGACGCCGAGGTATCCAGCACCTCTCCTCAGGACCGTCAGCCTCCCAGTCCACGAGGTACTGGAAGCCCGCCCGTGACGTCTAGAGTCCATGATGCGGCAAATAGTGTGACCAATGTAATGGGAAAATGACGTGTTTACAAACATTTCTTCTCTAGGGGAAACAGGATATAAGACGGGGATGGGATGCTACTGTTTTAATTTTGCAAGAGGTTGTCACATGTTTACTGCGTTAACTCTGTGGAAAACTGTCTTCCCACTTGGTTATTGTCTACAGGGAATAATTAAATCTCACCATGTCTACAAACCTTGACTCAGTTGCACAGCTGTCTTTATTTTGTTTCAACAAAGTCTCACTCTCCAAAACAACTCCTCTCCTGCTGTACAGAAACTTTGACAACATTCTCAATTCTGTCAGGGCTGAACCCACCTCTTTTTTTGTCTCTAGTTAGTTTGTCTTGCCGCCAGCCGTGGCCAGAAGTATTATGCTTTAGGGTCGTCCGTCCATTTCCACATACGTACACACTTCCCCATTCTTGTGAACGTGATAACACAGGGAGGAGGAAGGAATTTTCTGGAGGGAATTTCTTCAAATTTATCAATTGATATTTTGGAGGTCAAAGGTTTTAGGTGACTGTATCCTCATGTCTGTCCATCCGATCTTGTGAATGCAATATCTCTGAACTCCTAGAAGGAATCACTTTAAATCTGGCATACACAACCACTTAGAGTCATGGCTGAACTGATTTAGATTTTGCATTTTCAGAAGAGCACTTGTTTTCTTTTAGCTGAGAAAAAAAGCCTTGCACTCATAACAAGGTAAACAAATTGCACTTTATTGCCCTTATTTAAACATTTAGGCAATTTAGCAGTACAATACAAACATAAACTACACGCAGACTCTCTCTCAAGGAGACGTTAAAGGTCCCATTGGCATGAAAAATGTCACTTCAAAAGGTCTTTTACATGAGTTCCCCCAGCCTGCCTTTGGTCCCCCAGTGGTTAGAAATGGTGTTACCTGTAAAACAAGCCCTGGGTATCCTGCTCTGCCTTTGAGAAAATGAAAAGCTCAGATGGACCAATCTGGAATCCTACCCCCTTATGATGTCATGAGGAGCAAGGTTACCTTCCTTTCTCTGTTTTGCCTGCCCAGAGAGTTTGTTGCGTGCATGAGAAAGAGAAGAGACATCATGTCTTGCAAACAAGCAAAGCATGGCAGTTGGTCTGAACAGAGCTCAACAGATTTAAAACACATTCAGTCACAGAAAAAATGAAATGACAAAGATTATTAAATGAAATTCCCAAAGTAGGTAAACATTTTAAACTATAAAACAATAACTTGAGAGCGTATAATTAAAATGGCCCCGACTTCTAGTATGTTGGTAATGATGAGAGGACTGTTTGGACCAATTTACAAAATATTGAAATTGCTCTTATTAAACTCAATGCTCAAAGGTTAGAGTTTTTACCAACTTTTGGGAGTTTAGAAATATATAAGTGTGACAAAAAATGTAGTCCTCCAAAATGATTACAATGACTTCTGTCAGCCCCAAAAAGTTGTATGTTTCTAGAGATGAGAA